>NW_010156558.1:0-19603 GCF_000695765.1 Mesitornis unicolor
GTCCCTTCCAACTCCTAGTATTTTGTGATTCTGTGATTACATGGCATCAACTTTACTTACCCTCTGCCACACACACCTACACGTCAACACAATTAAGGTGGCCCTGTGCTGAGGAGATGAACTCAAGAAAGACTACGGTAATTCGTGGGGACAAAGAAAAGCATTTCAAAATATCTGGCAGCATAACACTGTTTCCTTTGACAAAGGGGAACAAAAGGGCCATTCCCAATTAGTTAAAGCTAAGTGCCAGATTCCAATTCAGTGCTAAATTATCATGTGAGAATCTTTATTAGTATTACAGTTTTATGAGAGTAGAATATACCATATGGCGTGAGAGGCTTATCAGCTTCACTCCAATGCACTGTAAAATTCTATCATTGGTGCAGTCTAAATTTCTTCAGGGGTAATCCACAGAAATCTCATAGGAATCAAGAGATCTCAGCATTTAAAAAGTCAAAATCAGTCTACCTTTTTCCATCCTGAAGAGGGCTTAAAGCACTACTGGACTTCGTTCCTTTTCCATGGAGTCTGCACTACTGAGATGTCTCAGATCACACAGCACTGACGCACAGATTTGTTTTAGTGTCACCCAGGATCAGGAGCCTAAGTGCAACTGATTTTTCAGTAAGCTTTTGAAACTATTACCCACATTCATGAAAACACAGGAGAAATATGACAAAATCCAAGCAATGTCCAAAATGCTCTTCTTTTTATGCTGTTAATGCCCTTCCCATATTTTAGAACAAAGGCCTAAGTCAAACCACACTAAGCAAGCAATATCACAAAGCAGTGTCTAGATACTTACAAAAATAAACATTTTTTTGTGTGTGCACAACACACTTCTTTTAGGTGCTCTCCATATAACATTCACCCAATATTGAATTTTCTCCTACCAAAAACACACATCGAATTTTACATAAAGAAAATGAGCAGAAAAGCAGAAGCGAGTACTGATCGTCTGGAAGACTCCAGACCATACCCTACTCTGCCTCCTTCATTCCCACAGCTTTCTGTCTTTGGCACTTAAGCCCAGCATTAGGAATTCATCTGATTTCAAATGTTACCGTTAAGACAGGTTGTTTAGCTGCTCATTTATTTACTATACACATATAAGATCTGCCCTTCCAGGTCACATCGAAGTTCCATCATCTCAGTGGTAGATGCACAGAGAAAAAGTTTAAGAAACAAGATAAATATAGAGCAATATTTACAAATTTCTGAGCCACGAGTCACATCTGGAGAGCCATATCTAATAGCTACTGATGACCAAACACTTTGCTTTATGAATCTGCTTAAAACTTTTACTCAGAACCTACACATTAACTGAAAGACAGGGAAAATACCCAATACCTTGATACAGTCAATCCTCACGACATCACATGCTTCACCAAGTTCAAACATTAAAAGTAGAGGAAAAGCGTTCATAGAATCATAGAATAATTTGGGTTGGAAGGGACCTTAAAGCTCAGTCCAACCACTGCCATGGGTGCCACCTCTCACCAGACCAGGCTGCTCAAAGCCCTGTCCAACCTGGCCTTGAACACTTCCAGGGAGGGGGCATCCACAGCTTCCCTGGGCAACCTGTGCCAGTGTCTCACCACCCTCACAGTAAAGAATTTCTTCCTAATATCCAGTTTAAATCTATCCTCTTCCCATTTGAAACCATTACCCCTTGTCCTATCAGTACATGCCCCTCTAAAAAGTCCCTCTCCAGCTTTCCTGCAGGTCTCCTTCAGCCACTAGAACACTGCTATAAGGTCTCTCCAGAGGTCTCATCCCTTCTCTGACATGTAAAATCAGTGCAACTCTGTACAACTACTTGGCGTGTGGATGTGCAAGCACAACTACACATTGTATGTAAATACAAAGCTCTGCGCAGGCTTTTTCACTTAAGACTAGATAAGTATCACAGACTAACTTTCTGTTGTTTTTACAAGCATTTGCAAGCAAAAGCCCACCAATGTTAAGAAGTTCCACCAAAAAAATATTTGTTCCTGTTAAATAACGGAACATTATTCAGTTTTCCCCTCAAAGGAATACAAATCCTATAAATACATGCAAAATGGATACAGACATTTGTCCTACATGTATTTCTGAGATTTCTTAACTGTATTTGTCTGGCTTAAGCAGTAAGAGCTGCTGGTCCATAAAAGGGATTATGAGCACACTCTGCTTCTGCATTGCAAGAAGGTCATCCTCCAGTGTTCATTAATGTTATCCTATTACTAGTTTTCTTCTGGAAAAGTTACATCTCCTGTCCACATATCTCTGCTGCCTACGAAGGGTAAATGCCCTTATTTGCATGTGTCTTAGAATGCAGAGAAAATACATGCTGCAATTTAAGATGTTATATTACTTTAAAAAAAGAAAAAAACCAACTGAACACAGAAACTCCTTTAATATTAATTTTAGCAAGCAAAAAGCATCAGGACCCTTTTAAAGGTATGCCAACAGTTCTGGCCCTGCAATAAAAATTATTTGCTTGATTCTATGATCATACCTTAAGCAGACTCGCAAGAACTAAGCTGCTACCACCATTTCAGCAGCTGACCTCTCTCCATGTGCAGCTAACATCTCTTGCAGTGGAACTACTCAATAGGATGTCATACCACTTGAGACTCATAGCAAATCTATTCTCCAGGATTAGTGTAAGAGGAAGTACACTGGAACACCTTTCTCCAGGACAACGAGAAACACAACCTTTTAAAAACTACGACAGAAACAGAAATACCAGTAATCTAAATGGAGACAGACCATCAAGTTGGTCCTGGTGTTAGCTTATTTACACCTTTCCCTATCTCCCTACTTGTGATATTTCTTCTTAAATTTCATTAGAATAACCAGGAAAGGGGCCATTTTTCAAAATTAATTTATCTGCTGACTACCATAATGGGACCTTGAGCCTAAATAGGACTTAAAGCAAATGGAAGAAAATCACACTGGTACTAATCAGAAAATGCCCCAAATGCAATGCATTATCTTCAGTAGCAGGTTGACTCAATGCTCCATGTGGTGGTATAAAGCAAACCACAAATACTCATTCATGTGCCACACAACTACTGTGGAACTGATTTTACACACGGAAAAGAAACTATTTATCAAAATAAATACGTGGTATGTTCGCTGCCAAAGATCCACTCTCCAAGGTCTAATTTAGCAGAATTCTTTCCGTTCCTCTGGAGAAAACGTGAAGGGTTCCCCCCAGCAATGAATCATTCTCTCACAGAGCCACGTGGTGTTTCCTTTGGCTATGGCTAACAGTTACGTACTAGAGAGCATATACAGCTCTAACAGGGTAAGAGAGTTTTTTACTCTTCTTGATGAAATAGAGTTGCAAACACGATTTTAAGTAAAGCTTTTCCCATTAAAAGAAAGCCCAGAAATACAAAAATCTTAGCAAAAAACTCCCTTCTACTATGACCATTCTTTGCTTTAATGACCTCCTCTGTCCAAAAACAGATGACAAAGAGAAAAATCATCACTTTTTTTCTTGCTGATAATGTGAGAGCCTATATAGTACATATTCAGTCAAAGTGTCCTTTAAAAAAAAAATAAAATTCTAAGATACTTACGGAGTCCAAACTTGCGGAAAGGCAGCAATTTCTTCTGGTGTATACTCGTCTAACCTCCTGGGGATTGCACGTGGCTGAGGAATCTCTTGTAGAAGGTTGTTCTCTATATCTTCTGGAATAACCTGAGGCAGGTGAGAACAGTCTTAGCTCTCTCATTGTTTAAAAACCACCACCACTCTCCCCCAAATCCAGATCAAAACTTGTCAACACTACTGCATTCTTCACGCTAAGTGTTTGACCTCAATACAGAAGACAATCTCACGCATGTCTTTTATCTCACGATTTTGTGAAATAATAAAGAGGATCCACACGTCAACTACATTTAGATACTTAGTTAAAGCAGCTCTATTTTTTCTTCATTTACCTTCTTATGACAAGAGTTTCGCTATTGCTAACGCTCTCTCTTCACCTCCGAATCACACAGGAATTAAAATATAACTGCATGACTACTCACGTCCTCCGGAAAAAGGTGCAGCCTCTGCATCATAGTTCTTCTCTGAAGGTTTTTTGGAAGCATTCTATAAACAGTCAGCTTAACAATCTGAGGAAAGATAACAAGTTAACAAATAATCAGACAGACTACAGATAACATGAAAAAGGTAAGCTGTGCTTCCCTCTGCCCTTTCCTCTAGTCACCGAACCTTTTTCCAGTCAACTTCTTCACTCTGGCACCATATTTAGAAGGTGCTGTTGACTTACAAGTGTTCTCAGCAACTAGTTTAACACTTATTTGCTGTGTTTGAAATTTCTGTATAATTAATACAGGAGAGTTGGAACTAGATGATCTTTAAGGTCCCTTCCAACACAAACCATTCTATGATTCTGTGATTGTATCTTAAGCAAAACTGACATACCAATCAATTGCATTTTGAGCATACTACATAAATATTTGTAATTTATTCCCCTGCTATTAGTTCCAGATGAACAATCTCACTTCTGAGCACCAGGAACAAACAGAATTTGTACATCTACAATAGATTATACTTATTGAAAAGCAACAAAATTCAACAGGATTTCTCTTGGACTCTAGCATAGATGCCTGTCATTTAAATACAAAACACATTGTAATGGACTTTGCTCAGAAGGGGAACATCTGTAAATGTAAAACACAGCATGCAACTGTAGGAGACAAAAAGGGTTTTATAAAGGACAGCAAAGCATTTAGTGGTAGACCCACGTGCAATTTGGTAAGTAAATACCAAATTTACTGTGCTCCAAGCTACTCAGATATTAACTATCTCCAAACCAGAAACTACACCAGGCTTACGTAGCATCGTGCTAAGCTGAAGTCAATAAGCCACGCTGAAATGCAGTGCACTAAGCACAAACATATCTCCCAGGCATCCAGATATTTTGAAAATCATACTGAGCAAAGTTGCCAGCTGAAGCCACGTAGTTAAGATAGAATGATTAATTGTTGCAAGTGCAATTAATGATAAGTGCAGGTTCTTAAACTTGCAGGCATTTCTACCTGGACTCTGAGGTTAGTAAACACTCAAGATAGTTTGGCCTCAGTATTATTTTCACTTTGCCACGTAACAGACAATAACACTGTCTTAAGGATCCTCATAAATATATATTATATGCCTGAGAAACTCTGAAGGTCTTTAGAGAAACCTCAATATCATGAAGATTTTCAGATGTTATGCAGCCAGTACCACAGTTCTATGGACAAATAAAATAAATCAAGATGACAGAAGAAATATATCAGGTCAGTAATCAATAGTGTTGATACCTTCTCTAATACAAAAATTAATAAGCAACTATTAAAAAACAAAGATAAAAACTAATGTTTTTAGGGATAAAAACTATTCATGCTTGTACAGCAAACTACAGTTTATTTAGGCCAGTACACCATGTCTTGCTTAGACAAAGGCAAGATGAAGACAGAAAATGAACTTTCACTGGTTTACTTCACTGAATACCGAAAATCAAGTGAGATACCATAGCAGTGTAAGAAAATACACAGATATTAACAGTAGCTCATGTCAACAGTCCTTTTACAATTAGCAATTTTCATTTCATACACATATTATTTCTTTCTATCCAGTATTTTCCTTATAGCCAGTGAAAGATCAAAATAGATCAGGTCTAAAGCAACAGATCCAGAGACTTCACAATCTTCACAGCAGCTAGAAAGCTGCTTGGCAGAGATGGATCTGAGGGTACTGGTCAAGAGTCAACTGACTGTGAGCCAGCAGTGTGCCCAGGTGGCCAAGAAGGCCAACAGCATCCTGGCCTGTATCAGGAATAGTGTGGCCAGCAGGACCACGTCAGTGATCCTGCCCCTGTACTCAGCACTGGTGAGGCTGCACCTTGAATCCTGTGTTCAGTTTTGGGCCTCTCACTACAAGAAGGACACTGAGGCACGGCAGCGTGTCCAGAGAAGGGCAATGAAGCTGGTGAAGAGTCTGGAGCACAAGAATTATGAGTGGCGGCTAAGGGAGTTGGGGTTGTTTAGTTTGGAGAAAAAGAGACTGAAAGGAGACGTTACTGCTCTCTAGAACTGCCTGAAAGGAGGTTGTAGCAAGGTGGGTGTTGGCCTTTTCTCTCAAATAACAAGCTATAGGATGAGAGAAAATGGTCTCAAGTTGTGCCAGGAGAGGTTTAGTTTGGATATTCGGAAAAATTTCTTTACTGAAAGAATGGTCAAGTATTGGAACAGACTGCCCAGGGAAGTGATAGAGTCACCATGCCTGGAAGTATTTAGAAGACAGGCAGATGAGGTGCTTAGAGACATGGTTTAGTGGTGGACTGGTTATGGTTGGACTCAATGATCTTAAAGGTCTTCTCCAACCAAATGATTATATGATTCCATATTGTCTGTGGGGATTTTTTTGTCTAAAAATTACCTTTAACTTCAGATTGTGATAGAACCTGTGTTGATTCCTTAGATTAATTAACTGTACATACACATGGTCCAACATCCGACCTATGACCTGCAGATATACAGAGCTAGTTATTTAATGACTTCACTCCAATAAAGAGAGACTTCAAAAGACTTGAATTAACATCGTTAAATATTTTACTTCTCTAAACAACCAATGTTTGTGTCCAATTTTTCATCTTCTGCAGCATGTGGCACAGACATCTGTTGAAAGTGGGCTAGATGTACAGCTGGTCTATTCTGGCTGTAGATATTTCTGCCTGGTGAACCTGATCTAACTTTTCTTAGCCACATCACAAGGAAAACAGTTCAGTTGTAAAAATGTGCCTATTAAAAAGTCATACTGCAAAGGAATGACTGATTTATATGCTCAAATTAAACAACGAAGAAATACTTCTAACATGATGTACAGTCACCACAGAACTGACAAACTCAGATGGCAACAGAGCAACATGAAAGCAGGACTTTGAGAATGATACTGGATAATAATGGATAATGAATGATCATGGATAATTATATATTCAATAACTGTTACTACAGGTAAGTATGCTAAGTGCAATAAGCATAATCCAAGGTATGCTTTGGTACACCTGCCAATCTCCTTGCTGTTCAAGAACTTATTTGGCTTCCTTTGCTCGTCACACATGCAGGAGGTGCACTACTGCAAGCTCTGCAATAGAAAAGTCACCCTCACATGAAGTACAAACCATTTTTTACTGCCATAGAACCACAGAATGGTTTGGGTTGGAAGGGACCTTAAAGCTCATCCAGTCCAACCACTGCCATGGGCAGGGACACCTCTCACCAGACCAGGTTACCCAAAGCCCCATCCAACCTGGCCTTGAACACTTCCAGGGAGGGGGCATCCACAATGTCCCTGGGCAACCTGTGCCAGTGTCTCACCACCCTCACAGTAAAGAATTTCTTCCTAACATTCAATCTAAAACTACCCTCTTTCAGTTTGAAACCGTTACCCCTCATCCTGTCACTACAGGCCTTGATAAAAAGTCTTTCACCATCTTTCTTATAAGTCCCCATTACATATTTAAAGGCTGCAATAAGGCCTCCCCAGGCTGAACAGCCTCAACCACAGAACAGAAGGCCATACAGGGAGCTAGCAGAGAAGGTGGTGCTGGAAAACCTCTAGCTTCCTTCATTGTAATTTCTCAGACTACTCCGAGAGCCAAAGCAAATCCAAACTCAGCTCCTGGAAAGACCAAGTTTACATCAAGCTCCTTGCCCAGAATCCTGCCTCCAGCCAGAATCTCGCTCTAGCTGGTGTCAAAACAAAGAAGTTAGTGAATTACAGGCTTAACTGAAGTTGTAGGGACTGCTTCTGCAACTTGGTTAAGGTTGTGTAACATAAAAGGCAGATCCAAGCAGCAGTATTTACAAGGTGTTAAGTTCTCCTGTGTACAAGGTGACAGCTCTCCTGTCACCTGAATACGCTCAAGTTTTACTCAAAATACACCAACCCTAAATAAAAAGGTATGAAATTGCAAGAAAAAGTCTGTTACTGAGCTCATGTGAAACCCAAACCCAGATTCAATGCTCCCTGAAAGCACACATCAGAACACGTTCATTCTATAAAGAAACAACAACAAAATTGTATATATGCTTGTAATACACTTCTAATAAAGGACGATTCTTACTGTTGTCTATGTGATTATGTTTACTTTTAACTATTAAAATAACAACAGTTCAATTTTACATGAAATGTGGAAAACTCCATTGATTTCTGAGGGATTTCAAACTGGCAAAGAGGTCTACCTGCTCACAGCTCTCACTGCAAACTTGATCTCAGTTTAAAACTAATCAGTACAGTTTAACAGTTTATTCAGTTATTTATGGATTCCTACTGCCTTCTCTCCCCAGTCCTGGATCTTTAGAACTAGCGATCTGCAAAACTCCATATCCTTACTCACTTGTAAAGGCCATGACACTTTCTCCATCAAGTAAAGACATCCAGCAGCAGACGTATACAGCTACCAGAGTGTTAATATTTCGGGATTTTAAAAAGTACTGGAATGCTGTTTGCTCCAATTTCTTTTGAATTAAAAAAAATTACTAATAGTTGTAGTTACAATTGTGATCTCAAATATTGCAACACATTTTTCCAAGCTGGCTAATTTATATACTCACAGCATAGCCATGCTCTTAATCACACAGTTATGTGACATTATGCTTTTAGTTTCCAATTTAAAGGGCTAATTAGGAGGCAAGGAATCTGAAGGCAGCCCTAGTAAAACCCTTGCACTTTCAGTCCCTTACTACATGGTCTAGCACTTAATGAGTACAAATAAAGTAAAAATATATTTATTTGAAACACTGTGAGACTTGAACATTTGCATTTTTGTGATAGGCTTTGGCTCACATGCAAGTTGCAGACTACGCTTGATGGAAAGCAAGTTCAGAGGAAGATTCTTTGCCAGATAAAATATACTTTAAAGAAGGAAATCAACAGAGCAATACCACTCCTGGTCCTGAGAAGCACAAAATAATTGGCTGAGTTTCTAGAAGCAAGTCTACTCTAACAGCTGAATTAAGTCCAGTAATCACCAGGAAGCAACTCTAAGAACATAGGAAGGACACAGTGCTCCAGAGAAAACAAAGTGATTAATTACAGGCCATACCAAACATGACCTAGATGAATTTCAGGAGATACACCAGTTACTCAGAGCTGCAGCTTGATACTACATCTTCCTTCTACCAATTCTTGGTTTTCTGTTCTGTATATGAAGTTGTTCTCTTCACCACATAGGTTATAAAAGAATACGAAGAACTTCACTTTTCTACCTCTGACAGTTCTATGAGTAGTACAGCAACACTGAATGTATTTAATACTGCCATAAGAATCATTTGGCCACAGACAAACTTCTATCAAATGCAATTTTACTTTCAACTGCTGTTCAGCACTTAAAAACTTAAGAGGTTTAATGTGATCTTTAAATTAATTTATTAATTTGCCTTGTAAACTCAAATAAGAAATGGATAAGATTTTTTTTTTTAACAAATAAGTATTTATTTCTGTCTACCTCAAAGCCAAGCTCTAAGACTTGGAGTACCTAGAGGTTTCAAACAATATTCTCCTCCCCACGCCATAATAACTTCTGTGTGCCTACTAATCCAGGCTTTGAAGTTCTGCTCTACTTAATTAAAAAACACTACTCCACAGTAATAAAAGAAAACACTGCTATAGCTGTGTTTCAGTTCCTGACTTTTAGTGTGTACGTATATCAACTCCCCTTACTGATGCCAAGAAAATAGGCTTTCAAATTCCAACGGCAAGATTTAACCATGTTTTCTGTCCGAGCCTTTCTTCAAAAGACGATTACTACGCAGATACAATGGCAAGTCTATACGTGCATGCAGTTGCTAAAGAGCATTCAAAAGGAGAATGGGAACATTTTAAGCCCCTTCCTATCAGTGCCAGCAGCTGAACAAACTAGAGCCCCGACGTCCCCGGAGGCTTCCTCCCAGCAGATTTCCACAGCACTACCCTGCCTCAATTAATAACCTTCCCTAGCAGGTAACCTTCACTCTGAGCTATTACTGCCCAGCACTTCTTTGTCAGAGGCAACACAGCCAAAGGTCAATCCTCTCACTGAGCATTTAGTATTAGCCAAATATGATTTCTTTTTTCTTTTTTTTTTTTTTGTGGGGAGCTTCTGATGCAGCCCCAAAAAACCCAGTAAGCCAAGTTGTGCTTACTTTTAAATCTGGAAAGAAAAATTAATTGAAAACTTTGCTCTGTCAGGATTAGTACCTGGCTCTACAGATTACATCTGTCAACATATTTTGCAGGCATTTTAATTAAAATTCATCAGGTTTTTCCCAGAAAGTTTTTCCAAGTAATCTTTGCTCCCTCTCAAGTCTGTGAGACTTAAAAGTGTATCTTTTAGTCTTCCCATATCAAGTACCTTGAAGCCTAATTTTGAAAGTGTTTGTCTCATGGCTATCAGCATTTTTTCCAGCAAAACAAAACTTCTGGAAATTTTATTAAAAACAAACAAGAAAACCCCAAACTTCAGTGTATTCCAAACACCTGCATCTCGAAAAAGGTTTACCTGTTTCCTTTATTTCAAAAGGCACTTTCTTGGCAAAGAACACACACCAGACCTTTCAAAGAGATTTTTCTTAGCAACCTACAAAGGCAATTAATGTTGTCTGCTAATATATATCCTAAGGGAGTAGCAATACCATACAGAATATTAGTATTGTATTAACCTGAAGAACAGAGAGGCTGTTTTCAACTACAGCAACAAGCTGTTATGCTGCACCTAAGGAACACATTTAATAGCCTTGTCTATGGGTGGCCCAAGAATTTACAGTAAATCAAGTCAGACAAGGAAAAGGCAGCAATGTGGAGAAGGTATTTTTGTCTTCAATAAGCAACTCCTAATGTAGCCTGGCCAAGTCCAATAGACAAGAGCTATTCTCTGCTATTCTCCAGCAGAGCAGACAACTGAAAGCACTAGAAATTTTAAACAGATTCACAGATACTCCCCTCCCCATGACTCCCAACAGAACTCAGAGGTGCTAAAGGTAAAAATGTGCTAGACTATTCACTTTTGATATCTTTTTGGCAAAACGCTGTAATTTTTACCTTTCCATAAACCCAAAATTTTCCAAAGCGCTGAAAAACTTGGCACAATGAACACGGAACTGTAAGTTCTATACAAAACATCAACTATGCAGACCTCTTTTTTGTATTCGCTGTCCCGTAGGAACATCAAAGAAACTTAGACGTGTAAAAAACAGTGATATTTTGTCCATCTCAGACACAAAATTACACATCTGAGATTAAACACACAGAATAGGCACAATTTTTTTCTTTATTCTTTTCAACTGAGAAGAAAAGTCAAGGATTGGAGATGGTTGCCATGGGAGGCTTTCAAGATCAGCCTGGATAAGCCCCCCAGCAGCCTTATCTGACCTAACAGTTGATACTGCTTTGGTAGGAGGTTGGACTGAAGATCTCCTGAGGTTCTCTCCAACCTGAATCATCCTATGACCCTAGGCAAAAATGCATGCCCACATTCAGGTTGCCCAGGGAAGTTGTGGATGCCCCCTCCCTGGAAGTGTTCAAGGCTAGGTTGGACAGGGCTTTGAGCAACCTGGTTGGTGGGAGGTGTCCCTGCCCACGGCAGGGGTTGGACTGGATGAGCTTTAAGGACCCTTCCAACCCAAACCATTCTGTGATTCTATGATTCAAAATTCAGCACAAATCATTCTGATGCCCTAACTCACACCTGCAAGGAATATAAAGGTCCAAAGTTAGTAAGACAGATACAAAGACATCAACCTCCATTAAGTGCAAATATCAGATCACCACCCATTATCTTGGTACCTTATGAAGGGACTAGAAATGATCAAGGATGATTATCTAACCATACTGCAGTAAATATGTCTAAATTCTGACAACTACACTTAGGACTTTCAGGCCTCCTTGTAAACAAACTATACCATTTTGCATCAAATTAATCATTAGGACCTTTATAATTAGCTATTAGCAGAGCATCAGCATTTCCTAAAACCAGTCTGTCTGTATACTAGAAACTATGTTTAAATTAAACTAATGAGAAAATATTTACTTTGGGGATTTTTATGTTTGAATTTAGACATAGTTAAGTAAAGACAGTGCTAAGCAGTATTAGAGACCTACTATGTACACACAAGTAATCTCAAAAGCTTTAATCTATTTCTTACATAAACCCAAAATAGTCATATCGATTGCAAAATCTCTATGTAACACCACACAAGTTTACAAGGTGTTACGTCAACATCTTTTTCCTTGGAAGTAGTCTCTTCCATTAATCTAATGCCTTAATTTCTGTAACAGCACTATCTCCAGAAATAACGTTGACTCATCTAATGAGGCACTACCAGGATAAGCATCAGGAGACAACAGGACCAAGGGTAGAGAAAAAGAAGTAGCCGCCAGGATGAACACAAAGCTTTACAGAATGGAGGCTTTGATTCGAGTCTGCTTCCTACAACCTGCCTAATCCCACTGGCTTCACTGGAATTGAATATAACGTGATTAAAAGAGAAAAGGTCTCTTTTTAATTCAAGTAAGTGAAATAGAACGATTTATGAATGTCTCTACAGCTATGTGTAATTTAGATCCAAATGCTACCTAGGACAGGCATTGTTTTCTTTATAATAATCCTTTTCCAGGTTTTAATAGCTAGTTCTAAAAATAAAAATGTTAATTAAGCACAATCGATTTCCATCTTTGTCATATCCCAACATATTTCACACTAAAACAATTCAACTAGTAAATGTTTCTAGCCACAAAACTACTTCCAAGTCAAAACCTGTAACAGCTACACAGAAAGAATATATTATGCCAAATTACCATTCACTGCTATTAATTTTGACAAAAATACATTTAAGATATCTCTATGAGTGGGACATCCAAATGCTTCATCTTCAGTAGAAAGAGTTAATTGCTAAGGGTTCTTCACAATTCTGTTTAAAAAAAGTTTCTGCTAAATTAGACCAAGTCTTGAGCCACATCACCATTTGCTGAGTCTCTGTCCAACATGCTTCAGTTATTGGCAATGCATTTAATCCTCCTCCATTTCCACAGAAACTCATCTGAGTCTGGCAAGAACAGAGGTATTTCAGAACGAGTGCCAGAAAGTAATTTATAGAGTATCCCGTTCTCAGGCCCTAACACACAAGCGGTGTTACACTGCCTCCCAGTGCACAGCATCTGCCTGAGGCCTAAACGAAGAAGGTTGAAGAATTCATTTTAGAGATGGAACTACCAATAATTCCCAAAGGAGTTACAATTATCTTGGAGCCTGTTCTCAAAGGCACTTGCTTTGGAAAATTCTAGACAGAAAATAATACTGAACTGTGGGATTTCATTTCTCTTTTAAGTAAAGAAAAACTGCAAAAGTAAAAATGAAAACCAGCAAAATATTTCTAGGAAAATGAAGCAGCAATTTTCTTTTTTATATATGAGGTGACCCAAACCAAAGCCATTCAAAGTAAAAAATAAACACAGATATCTGTTAATCTCTGTGTGCCTCATACCATGTTCTGAAACACTTGCATTTTGGGAATTCAGTCCTCCAATGCTGACCATTCAAAACCCTAGTAAAAGTAATTTCATAACTGCCTAAGTCAACACCCTGAAATGTTCATACCTAGCACCCTATTTTTTAATCAGTAACGAACACATTAACACTGATATTAAGCAGAATTAATCATAATCTAATACAGATATTTTGTAAAAAGGCTTAACTTTGATGAAATGATAATTTCCAAATCTTTCATGAACACACAATATTGAGAAAAGATTTTTAAAAGAATCATTTAACAAAACCTACAGTTGAATTTACTGGGAGAAAGAGGCAGGTGTACTTTCTAACATTTTTAAGACTAGCATTTTCCTTGCTGGCTCTTACAAAAGTAGTAGAGTCATTCAGCTGAGGTACACATTAGCCAAGTCAAACTTCAGGCCGTTCACTTGTGAGAAAGGTCAGACCTCTGAAACTAAAAGCAAGTGAATCGGTCAAAAGTGACTGAAGCAAATGAACTTGAACTGCTCATTCGGACAACATGGAAGAATCCTGGAAATGCGCAACCTACAATCTCGCCCTCCAAGCACGCTGTTTACAGAAACACTGTCACAAGCCAAGCTTCTAAGAGCTGTTAGCAGAATGTAACTTAGCTTAAGACATGCATGTAACTGATACCCTACATTTGGTTGAACTAGGTAAACTAAAAAATAAAAAAAAAGGGCAAACAGCTTTGCAAATGAAAAGGAGGAAGGGGAACCACTTACAGCAGTAGGATCCTTCAAATGGAGCTGAGTTGCTGTGACTTGTTTGAAACCACCAGGATAGCTAGAAAAACAGAATAAACATACAAGCGTAAGGCTAAAAGCTGCTTGTAAGGTTACATGCTCGAGCATGATGTCAACACAATCATCACTACATTGATCAACAGTGTAATGCTATTATAAGCCATTCAAAAAAGGAAGTTGCTCCTACGAGGCCAGCAGCCTTAGAAACATCGTACCCTGTCAAGTATCCAAGTTTAACACCATTTGTACTACACTTGAGTATTAAAGTTTGTGTTTCACAAGCAGATGGATATGTTTTTAAAACTGTTTATTAAATACACTATCACAGCCACAGCTAGAATGGGAGTAAAACATGCAAAACGTTGAAATATATCAGGATGATCAACACTCACGACCAGCCTGTGGTTGATACAGAAGATAACCGTTTTGAACAGTACTTCTTATTTTCTCACTATTTTAGCTAAACCTTAGCATGATTTGCCATATCTACAGGCTGTGACTACCTGTAAAGAAAAGTGTACCGCAATGCAACCATCTTTCTAAAGTCTATGTGATATAGTGAAGTCACGCTAATTCACATTTAAGCATAGATCTTAAATGAATACATTGGTACAAGAATGAATATAGTGGTCCAAGAAATTACACTGATGTCAAGTAAAGCCAGGTTTTATTTTGATTAAACTATACTACTAGGTATCAGCCTAACTGAAATGAAAATAAACCGAACATCATTAGAAAATGTCCACTTAGGGAGCTGCACAGAATTAAATATTTAATTGTACAATTATTTTTGCTTAGTCAAAACAAACTGCCATGGTTTACTCAGCTGTTCTATTACCCCATGACTCCTCCTCACCTGGGGAGGAGAATCAAGAAAAGGAAAGGAGGCTGGGGGGGGGGTTGAAATAAAAGCAGATTTCACAAAATAGTAAGTTTATAGTGAGCATGAAGTTTATGGTATGAGGTAATTTTTGTTGGCCAGCTTGGGGTCAACAGCCCTGGGTTTCTGCTTCTCCCCGCCTCTGCACCTATTTGACTCAAGACCTTGATCCATCACGTATCAAAAACTGGCCAAAAACTAAATCCCATAAAACTGAGTGTTGCGGTCTTTACAGAAATGCAGCTCTCCTCAACAGAAAACTGACTCTATGATTACATCCCAGTAAACCAAGACACTAATTTAGCTACTTACACAAGTGCTTTAAGTTAGAAGATTTTAGTGAAAATTTTTAAAAGGTCATAGGGGTGGAGGTGGGGGAAAAATTTAAAAAAGCACGTTAACTTTCATGAACTCTGAATGAGAACCTCTCAGCAACTCAGCAAAGGCATTTCAGGTTTTAAACATCAGTTTTAGCAACACTAGCTTTCTCAATGTGATTTATTTGTCTCCACACTGGATACATTTCAATATAATTTAAAACATAGAGATTATTATCTAGTATTGTCACTGTATAAAATAGGAGCAACTGTTCTTTTTGACCACTGCCAAACAGTTTGTAATCGATTATTGCACTTCCATCTGTAAACAAGTTATGTCTGCCATAATAGTGTATTACACACTATTGTATACATCACTACACCTTGAGAGTATCTCATTTCTTATTAGTTTCAAATTTTATTTTTTTTCATCCTCTGATTCAATAATGTATCAATCTTGATATTTACTATTATGTAAATAGGTACTGGTAGGACAAAGCAATTGAAGTGGGCAACTGCACATATCCTGTGTGTATCCATGTGCAGTGCCAGTGGGAATGTCTCCTACTGCTTAGCAAATAGAATAGTCCTCACTATTGGGTTCATGGGTTCACATAAAACAACCTGGCTCACCAAATTTGTTAACTTACTCAACTGACTACTTCCAAGTTAGATTATTTCCCTAACAACAAACACTGGGGAAAAAAGAAAGAAAATGGGGAGGGGGGGGGGAAAGGAAGAAAAAGTTTTGCATCATTTTAAACATCACAACACATGCAAACAAAAACCAAAACCACTAAGTAGGAATTCCCTTTTGAATCAACATGCTAAAAAAGACTGTAACTATTATGAAAATATGACATTAAATTTACCTTATTTGAATATTTATTATAAAGCTTACCCAGTATGTGAAGAATATACTTTCTGTTCCCATTTGTTACCAGAGAAGGCAATATGTCTTGTATTGATTATGACAACATGATCTCCGCAGTCATCTACAAGGTAAAAATTAGTAGAAAATATTAAAAGAACCATAGGAATAAACAACCAAAATTACAACTATAAAGCGTGTGATACGGCTCAGATTTGAAGACCTGAGCTTTTTGAGTCACACAATCTAAACCCACACTTAAATAGCAACTTTAATTACTATTTTTGTTAGTGCTGTCAGGTTAGAATGCAAACAAGCAGCTAAAATACCATCAGACTAGATAATTAAACCATTGCAATTATTTAGCGAAGATCTGGAAATGTGGCTTACAGGCAAGCGTATTATTGTATTCAACACATTAAGCTGCATATGCCCCTATATTTCAAAAAACTCTGAATAAAAAAAGGTTAGTTCTAAAGAATGATCTTAAATATTTCTTTAATTTTAGTTTTCTCATAAAAACAGTACCAATGTTTACTGGAGGACTGAATATTGTGAATAAGTAACAAAATTCTATTAAATAATTACAGCCTATGGCTAAGGTATGTGGTCTGACAGCATCCAAATATATGAGACTCTGGAGAATAATGCAAGATTATCCCTAAAACAGAAAATAAATATACATGAAATAAAATTTCTTTCCTCCCTAACCATAGCTCAAATTCAGCTTCAGATACTTTCCAACACAGTAAATAAATAAATAATGGTTTTATGGAAGGGTATCTGGATATCAAATTAAAACCAAAACAAAAAACAAATCTCCACAATGTTAATTCTGTCTAAGGAACTGTTCCCTCACAGACATTACAATGATTGTTAGTTCAAGGGGGGAGGGGGAAGGTGTTAAGTACACCAACCACAAATTCATGCATTCTTTGCTCTCTTAGAGAGTATCCAATGTGTCTCAGTAGCAGCAACCTACCAATGTCAATCTCAGGTGTAATGCATTTGGTACTGATTTATAGAATACTTTAGACTAAATAAAGTTATCCTTGAAATTACTTTCCAGGACATTATAACTTCACAGACATAAAAGTATCACAGATCTTTCCCACAGGACAACCAAAAACATTTTCCTCTCAGTGTCTGCTTTATTTTTTAGACAGCCTTAGTCTCCAGTGACATCTTGTGGATAAGACTTAATTTGCAACACCAGAACTCCTATTAAAACATCATTAGGACATCTAGAACACTACAAATACTACCTTCAATTATGAAAAACAGATCAAGTATACTTTTAGTATATACACTTTACATGTATAAGCGAAGTTTAATGCTTCCTTTATGTTTCAGTAACGTATCTTGAAAAAACTGCATAAGTATTACAAGAAACACTGTACCATCAATATGAGGATCACCATTTTATTATCTATAAAATGCTTATCACCGTGCTGACAGGCACCAAGGCATTCCAAATAACAAACAAGATCACAGATGCTTCTTTACTGCTGAATATTCTAGTTTGCAGAAAAGCAAAATTAAACTTTTATTTAAACAAGAAGATATCTTTCAACAATGATTATATCTCCCATTTAAGAATCAGATTTCAGCCTCATCATCAATATCAGAGGTTGGAAGGGACCCCTGGAGGTCATGTTGCCCAACCCCCCTCTAAGGGCTGAGAGTCCACAACCTTTTGGGAACTACTCCAGCCACCCTTCCAGTAAAAAGTTGTTTTCTGATGTTCAGAGGTCCTGTGTTTCAGTCTGATAAAGACAGGACTTCTTTGCACCTTATTCAAAACGAAGAACCACTTCAAGACTCTGTGGCATTGTGCAGTTACTGAAAGGTAGCATTCAGAAAATCTCACCAAGAATCACATCAGTGTTCATTATGTGCACTATGAATTCAATCTCTACATTTAAAATCAATGCAATGAAACATATTTCAAGGTTTTTAAAAAGTTGGGAGCACAACCCATTGTAATTCAACTACAAAAAATAAATTACTAATTCATAACGAGCTTTACATGGATTGCTAAAGACAACAACATAAGTTTGTAGCGGGGTATGGAGGCAAAAGATGAGAAGGAAAACAAAAACATTTATAATTTACAAACAACTGAAAATGTGACCTGATACATGAGGCTTGATTTTAAAACTCAAATCAGAAGAAAAATATGAGTGAGGAAAAGCAAATCTGCTTTTGTCTACTCCAGTACTTACTCAGTGCATGATAAATAGGTTTATGCCTGCCTTCAAGTCTGATTATGGTTGCAGCTGCTATTTTTCCTGGTGGCTGCATCTTTGCATCGAGGAGATACCAGGCTCTAGCAAAAGTAGCCCATTGCTAAAGAGAAAGAGAGGTAATACTTAACATAGTAAGAGAACTCACTATCATACATAAATCTAGCTTTGCTAGTTAGATCAATGCTTTTTTTACACTCTAAAACACTATAGGAAATATTAATATTTAGCAACAGCCCTTGCAAAAAACCTATAAGCGGATGGAGAAGGCCGCTACGCACTGCAATACACCCCCTGCTTCCCCCGCTGCTGTAACAGCACTGACAGGTTACGAGCTCAGGGGGCTCTGCATTGAAAAAATGAAGCTGTCTTGCTGCAGGCTTCCACTATCACTCACTGAACTGTAATACTGCTGTAGGCCATGTAATGCCCTGCACCTCTCTCCCTCTCAGTCAAGGGCACAACTCCTCAAAACGCAGTTTTACGAAGAGCCTCTGAGCCGCCTGCAGCGAGGAGGCCTGCCCTTCACGGACAGCCACCGCCTGACCGCCACCGCCTCCTGTCAGCAGCCCCTCAGGCGAATCCCCGCCCCGCCACAGCCACTGCGCGACCGGGGAAGGCCCCCTGCCGCCCCGGCCCTACCCCGGGGACCTACTGCACCTTCGTCCCGGCGCCCGCCCGCTCCCTCACGGCCACCCCGGCCTAGCCTGGCCAGAGGGCCGCTCTCACCTGGGCCGCCTTAGTGTAGCTGGCCATGGCTGCCCTCCCGTCGCGGCTGAGCGGAAGCGAAGCGGCCCAGAGGCCCTTGGCCGCCGCACCGGCGGGAAGCGGAAGCGCTGCCCTGCGAGGGGTGGTGCTAGGACGGCAGCGCGGGCAGTTCGGAGCGGCGAAGGCTCTGTCTCCGTTCCTGCTGGGTCATGGATCGCTACGTCCTGCTCCTGAGCTGGGGGGAGCGCAGGAGCGAGGGGGCTGTGGCGAGCGGTCCCGGAGCAGGCACGGGCGGCGCGG
>NW_010156558.1:19617-26101 GCF_000695765.1 Mesitornis unicolor
AGGGGCCCCGGCGGGGCTGGAGGCCGCGGCGGGTGTGGAGCCGCCTGCTCCGGGGCCCTTTGGAGCTTAATGAAGGCTACTCCTTACGGTCTGGGAGCTGTCTCCATGCAGGCTTTTCTGAACTCCTGCCTCGTTAAAACCCTCCTCCCGCCTTTCTCTCCCTCCAGTCTCTAATGACTTAAACCTCCAGAAACTTAGGGGGTTTTGTGTTTTATTGCGGCACAGCTGCACAGCTCGGTAGAGCGTTCCTGAGGTGTGCACTACTTTAAGGAGAATTTTAAAAAATTTGTCTCTTTAAACTGCAAATCTGTAGTTGATAGGTTTTTCTAAGCTAAACTTCTAATATTAAACTGAGCTCCACAGTGGAGTTGCAAGAAAGCAAAACTTATTTAAGTAGTTTTAAGAAAAACTTTATTATTTTTTTTCCAGCTGGGACTGCTGCCAATGTTTATCAGTTCCTGAAAGAAAGCTGTAGCTCATCTATAAGTGCAGCTGTGGGCACATTTCCAGGTAAATATTGTAATGTACAGTAAGGTAAGGTAAGGCACATGTTATCAAGGAATGGGCCTAGGCAGATTTTATGATCTAGGTGAAGCAAAGTCAGAAAGTTAAGAGACTGCTCCTGCTGCTGTTTCTGGTGGTGTTTCAGCAGCTGAGGTGTTAGGAGATGATTAAATATGTTTAGACAAGGGTTTTGAAAGGCTGACAAATTTCAATCCAGCTTAACAGCAAGTACAAATAGAAAAGGGTTTGTTTTCTCATGTCAGTGGGCCGTTTGGTATTTTCATTGCTCCTGTCATCTAATTTTTTCAGTGAAAGCCATCTTTGTCTGTTGGATAGAACTCAGAACCCTAATCCATTAGTATATATTAAATAATTTTATTATCTTAAAATAGATTTCTGACGATCTGCTTTAGTACTTTTAGGAGTTGGGTGTTTAGTTTGGGTTTTTTTGGTTAAAAAATGCTTTCTTATTTCTGTACTTGGTTTTGATATCTGGCATTGAGGTGTTAAGGCTTGTCTTGTCACTGCTGTCATCTAATTGTGATTCGTGTGGGGAAACCACTATAAGCTGTTAAAATTCATGAAGATGGGAATGATAAGCTGTTTTCAACTTCTGTGCTTTTTATTGCATAGGAATGTTGAGAGAGCATCTGATTTTGTAAACTGCATGAACCATATTTATGAAAGTTGTGATTTAGTTCAGGTATGGTACAACTTCTGCAAATGAAGAGCAATAATGACCAGAACAGAGAGCAGGTCAAAAGTTTTCTTACTTATTAATGATGAGAGGTTCATTAATAGTTAGACAGTTAACTAGACACTCACCTACACATTGGTAAATTTAGAACTTAATTATGATGCCTCATTAAAATAGAACTTAAGTCATTGTGGCATATTGTGGCACTACACTGTGGGTAGTTTTTCAACAGAGATGTGTAACATAACAGGAAGAATATGTTGTAGTGGACTGATTATTTTAAATAATTGTTTCATCTCTTTTCAGCATGTTCAGTGGCTGGTATTCCAGGTGTAAAGAAATGGTATTTTGCAAGTCATGTTATATGTGGTTATTATCAGGTAAGAAAGAATATAAGTTCCTCAACTCTCTGCTGCTCTCTAGTGCAAGTTAAAACTGTGATGCTCAAAATTATTTTTGCTTGATTAGTTCTGCAGTTCTGACTGGGAGGAAATAAATTTTGACACACAGAAAAATGAAGACTCTCTCCAAACAAATATTGATGAATGCCTGGGAGCCATACAGAATTTTGAGGGAGAAGACAACAACAGTAGAGAGTCACTATCTATGGCTGAGTATGCATATTATTATTTTTATTGAAAGTATAGTGATCTCGCATTTAACGGTAATAACCAAAAGGAATCAAGAAAATTTAACAAGTACAAGTTATTACCAAAACAACAGTTAGCTATGAACAATCCACTACTACTACTGAAAATAATTGTTTCATTTAACATAGCTCTTTTTTTTAGCTACAGGTGATTTTTGTAGACTAACTGAACAGTTTCCTAGCAGCTGACAGATACACAAAAAGAAGTTTCTTGCTAAGAGAAAGCTGAATCCTACTTCCAGTTTTACTGCAGATTGTTTCGAAGTAATTTAGCCTACTTCTGCCTCAGTAAAAGGAGAGATAAATAGATCTCATTGCCTAGTTATGCTTGTGCAGAATTTTAAAGATATAAAATTTTTACATCAGATATATTCATTAGTTGAAACTTTTTATTTCTAAATTACTTTTTTCTTTCTAACCATGTTCTCTTCATTTTCAGTATCTATGATGAAGCTGCAGAAAGCCTGCATCAGTTAGCTGACAAACTGCCTGCCCCAGGTAATCTCTCTTAAAAGAGCAATCTCTTTTTGAGTTTGTATTGTTAGTTATTACTCTTAAAAACTCAGCTGGTAAAGTGATAGTCACATTGAAAACCTTGGAGGATGCTAGTTTGTTAGTTGAGTTGTATGCAGCTCTTGCAAGTAGTTTAAGGAACTTGAGCATGATTGGCCTTGCAGTTCAGCTTTATGGAGTAGTTTGCTCCTTGTTTCTTTGGAAGGCTGTAGTTCAGTAGAGATTAAGGTAGTTATTTGTATAATGAATTTTTCCATCTGAAATGGCACCAAAATAGTAATAGACAATAAGTAATACAAAGCTTATCATGCAACCATAGGAAGTTCGTATGAAGAAAATAGAATGTGTTGACTTCAGGCTTACATCTGATTTGCAAGCTGACATAGGGTAGTTCTACTGGAGACAACTGATTTGTCAAATAACAATACTGAGTGAGAAAGGAGAAGGGTATAGAAGCGCTGTAACTGAGCAAATAGCAAAATGCTTCACTTTGTTTTGTGTTAATCTAAGAGAAGCAGTGAAAGATGAGCTAAAATGTGTGAAAAGTGTGTTAAATCTTGCTGAAGTTACTTGAAGTTGATCTTTAAGCCACTTTCGGTGCAGTCACTAATAATTAATACTATTTTGTCTTTAAGTGACTGAATAATTTACTGAATAATGGTACTTGGAGTCATATACTACTGTTTTTATAGGTAAAGCAATGGTTGATGTGATACTGAAGGCTGCTGAGCAAGATGGACCCAAGTTAAAAGACTGCTTACCAGCTATTGGTGCCCTGAAACACCTGAGAGAATGGCACTCTGCGCAGATCACTATTGCAGCACATGACTCTAAAGGGTATGCCTTTTGTTTTAGGTCTATAAACAAAGTTATTCTTGTTTTGTGTTAGTATTTGTCAGTGTTTTAAAAATAAAACCAGCATCTTGAGTACTTTCCATGTATACTTTGAAAATACGTAGATTTGTCTTCTATTATTGTTTGAGGGGAGGAATTACTTATGCTGATCTATTGTAAATATGTGCCCTAACCAGAAGGGCAGGTAAAAAAGCAAGTCCTCTGAAGTTTCTGTTTCTATGTGAGCAGAAGGTAAAATGTTTTTTCTTTCCATCACTAGTGGTTTCAGTGTGCATACTATGTTTTGAAGAGATACTGTGCTGTATAATGACTGGGATTTATTGCAATTTTCCAGTTTTTGTAAAATGAATACGTAACTCTGCTGGTTTTACTTACAAAATTTGTATTACCTGTGGTATTACATTTAAGGGAGGAAAAAAAAGTGTGTCTGATTTGCCCTTTGCTTTGTAGAATAGGTGTTTAAGCTTAATCCTGAGTTAATAAAGCTGTTTAAAATTAAGAAGTGCAGTGCTCAGTCCTTGGATAGAATAAGCAGTGTACCTACCATATACTAATTCCTAAGGTTTATGGAGGAAGATAAACTTATAGCAGCAACTTCCATGAGTGCTTGATGTCAGTGCTTATTGATATCTTCCTGTGCAGCCAGCATTTGACTGAATAAATTTTTCTGCTGTCTTTTATATAAAATGAGTTCCATTTGGGCATACAATTGGACTGATATAAGTTCTCTCACTTCACCCTGTTCTGTTGATGGTGCTGATTTCTCTTAGAAGACAAACTGCCAGTAGGACCCACAGATACTGGCTGTTCTAGCAATTCTATAATATCTTGTACTCTGTGGAATTTGAAGCTATATATGTCTGTCTTAATGTATCCAACACTATTTCAGTGCTAAGGGGTAGTAGATAAATTCAGTCAAATGTTAATTTGCAATACTAAATTCAAGAAGATGAATTCTTCCTTATTTTTACAGTAGCTGGCAAAAGATTGCAGACTATCTATTAGCAGACTTTGTCTCTTCAGATAATGTCATGAATATTATTGATTTAAAAGAACTCTGGAGAGGAAAGATTCACATATGGGAAAGAAAGGTAAACTAATTTTTTCAGCTATGGTTATTATTTTAAAACATCTGTGTACATCATGTAAAGCATGTTTAGTACAGCACATTTTATGCTTTAAGTAAAATTTGGTTTTGACAATGTAATTCGAAAAGGTAATGTGCAACGTATCTGGGTGGATGGGGGAACAACATGCATTTCAGTGTGATGAAAGAATAAATGAGATGAAGGCATTGAGGTTTGAATTTCAGAAATCCAGGTGCTCTCCTCTGAAATATTTGCCTTAGAATTTCTTGTTCCAAATCAGATTGTTTTGTGTCTGTCCCAGGTCATTATGATGCAACTTTAAGTCACTGCTGCAAGCACGTCTTATGTTTCTGCAAAGACTGATGTCTTCGTGATTGTGAAATACATGGTTTATGTTTTCAGTATTAACATTTTGGATAAAGTAGCTAGTTACCAAAGTCTAACATTTTACATAGTTTTACAGATCTGCTGTAAAAACATAATACTAATTGTTTAAAATAATAATACGTAAAACTAGATGAAGAGTAATAATTCTTATCTCTCTTTTGACTTATTTATTTTCTCTGGTTTCTTTTTCCAGTTTGGATCAGAAGTTAGGTTTCCAGAATTTTGTATGAAGAGCACTTCAGCAAAAACATTCAGCACTTCACATTTAAATTCTTGCTTTGCTGTTAAAAGAGAGCAAAAATTGGGAAATACTGATGCTTTGCCAGAGGCAAGTGTTATTCTTGATCTTTCTTTGAGTCATTAGAATTCATCTGTTTTACTACTTTGACAAAATTAGTGATTGGGGAAACCTTATGTTTAACTGAATATTATACATAAATCTAACTGACTTAATTAAAATTAAACATAAGATTTAATTAATTAAACATAAATTATTTTCAAGTAGAAATTGAGACTTTGTTTAATCTTAGTACTCAAAATATGGAATTTATTTATGAATTCTGTACTTTCCTAACTTTTTAACTTCATTTTTGAAGTTTGTTTTTGTTTTGTTTTTAAATTACTGTTGCTGTTTCAAGTTTTCCAGTGGAGGTAGAAATTTGATGAGAAGTCCAGAGTCATATTTATGGCTGAAAACAAAAATGAGTGTTTATGAAAACCATATCAGTTAAGATGATATTATTTTCATTGTTAAAATATATATATTTTGGATTGCACTTGTCTGTTCCTGGTAGATTTTGTTTTTATTTGAATTTAGGTAAGTGTTACAACCCATTTGACGCACATGATTGACAGTTTAGAAAGTAAATTTCATTAAACAAAAGTAAATACCTTCCTTGTTTTTTATAGAATTATATTTACTATGATATTGTGAAATATTTCTGTCTTTATATTCCTTTGTACCTCTTTCAGATGTACTTGTGAGGCAGATGCCTCCAGCAGAACACTTGAGGAAGTTCTGTTTATATCGTGTTAAATATTTTTTAATCTCTTTTCAGGTTTTTCATTACTATGGTCCTGCACTAGAATTTTTACAGTTGGTGGTGCTCTCTGATCTACCCTCCTTCTATATTTCGGATCTGGAGTTTGAGTTGTATCCTTTTGTAAAGATCTGAACTGCTAGTGGAAATGTTGATAGCAGAAAGAAAACAATCGGGATCTACCCATGCAAGCAACATATGAGGATTAGCAAGGACTCATTCCATTCTAGCCTGCTTGAAATAGGTTGTAAAAAACCCAAGCCTTACTCATTAATGTACATAGTGTGCTTTGCAATATAGAAACGTTTTTCCACAAATCATATTTTTATTGTGTAGGCGCAAAATCTGTGGCAAGGTGCGGCAGAGGAATTTTGTCTTCATTTGTGTGTGCTGCAAAGTTCTCAAGGTGTATTCATATTGGTTTTGAATCTATGTAGACTTGGTATCAGTCTTGGTGTAACAATTGTAGCTTAGGCTGTATAAGCCTGCCAGAATTTTAAATATATAATTATCTGTTGATGCCTGCTGAGGTTCAAGGTGTCAGTGGTGTGTTTCATATAACAGTTCCAAGTGTACCGCTTTACTGGGAGAGGTGACTGTGTATTTTGTGGTACCAGAGTATCAAGTATTAGACACTTGCAGTTCTTGTTTCAAATATGATGGTAGCATGATTTATAAACCAGAGATGCATGCAATTCCTTATGAAGATGAGGTTCCTTAAACTGTTCTGTTCAGGAGCCTGGCAAGAAAG
>NW_010156558.1:26132-42639 GCF_000695765.1 Mesitornis unicolor
CAAGGGAACATCTGTGCTGCTTTTGGACCAGATTTCCTCTCTCTCTGGGAAGGTAAAAACTTCTTTTATCTAGGTTTAGCAGAAAAATTAAGATAGGTATATATCTCAAAAGATACAGTAATAATATTTTTAAACCTAGTCTCTGTGTAAGCTCCTTCAGTATTTAGTTCTAAGGTAAATTTGGCTTTTGAAAGTGCACGCTATACAGGTGCCCAACTTTTCTCTTTACCTTAGCTAAGTTTTGATTTCCTAAAAACATTTTGTTACTTTTAATCCTATCCTGACAGGCAATTTTGATGCTATCATAGTTCAACTATTTTTTTAGCAAAAGGTAGGTGTGTGTGCAGCTTAGAAAATGTTTCTGGGTAGTCTGAAGTGGTTTTTTTTATTTTGTATGTGCATGTTCTGCTTTTCCATTCTGATTTTGGATAACAAGAGCTCTTGAAACATTTACAAGCCCACCTTCCTCTTGCTCTGCCTTGGAATGGTAGTACAATTAATTATAGCCACAATATTAGTTGTAAGATTTTTTTCCTGAATGTGTAAGGTTATCTATGCTTGTTTAGGAAGGTTTTTCTAGCACGACTGAAATACATCTGTGCTAATCAAAACAGCCTGCAATGTGAAAATGCTGATGCAATTATAATTAATAACTTGCATTCTTTATTTACTGTGGAGTTGGTGTTCCATCGTTCAGCTGTATGTTTAATCTTCAGCTTGATTTTTAGGTTTTTAGTGACTTTCTCCCCAGCCACTCCATTCTGCATTATCCTTAGCCAGAAAAAAAAGTAATTTTTCTAACATTGTACCAAATAGCTTTCGGAATAGTTTTGTATTGGTCAATATCTCGGGTAACTTTCATTTTACTTGAGGATACTGAACATACGGTCAAATATTTTTTACAATATAATAGCACGCATTTCTAGCTCCTGTAAAGCAAATGCCAAAAGTTAAAACACATTCTCAGCCTATGTTTTAGAGTCTGCACATGTTGAATTGTTTTCAAGATAGCAATTTCTCATATTCAAGTACGTAGCATTTTTTTCTATTAGTGCTTATTGGCCTGAAATTTATGTACAGATGTAAACATGGTCCAATATCTGCTTATTTGAAAAGGATAATATGTAGGAAGAGAAAAAAATATAATTGTTTTTCAATGGAAAGTAGAGTTGCTGATGCCAACTGTATCTTTGAATTCTCTTTTCTTTCTGGAAGAAAGTTCTGTTTCCAGCCAGATTATACAAAGACACTTGTAATAGGTAACAAATACCATTTTATGTATGAAATAGAAATTCAGCAGTTAATTATCTCTCAACTGGAACAAAAATAAGCACATTCTTTACAGCTTCTGTGTCAAATGCTGTTCCATCGCAATTGATGTGAATGAAGGAAGTGTTGAGTAAAAATGTTTTTCTTCAGTTGAAGGAATCTTGAAATAATGCCAAATCAGTACCTCATGAATTAAATGTAAAAAAGCTTTCAGTAATATTGCATGTGTTGTATTTCCTTTCATTATTTAGGTGGGAGCTTTATTTGCACTGCCGTGTAATGTAAGCAGTGTAGTAATCCCATCTCCTGCCCAGCTGAATACCAAGAAATGGAAAGAATATATGGCTAGGAAACCCAAGGTCATCACTGGTAGGTAAAAAGAAGATGACTACAGGTATATTTTGTTGTGGTTATATCTCTATATATGTATATGTAAATATATACAAATAATATTTATAGAATATAGAATAGAAAATTTATAGAAATAATGCATCTCCTTTATATCATCTCTTGTTCTATCTGTCAGCTAAGATCTAAGTTTTACACACTTTTCTAAGGCGAGCGTACAATCCGTGGACAGAGGTTTGCTTCTGCAGACAGAAATCCAGTCTGTTTCACTTAGGTGCTTTCCTTCTCACTCATTTCCAGAGGTTCTTCAGTACATTTGCATTTACTGTCAACCCCTTCCCTGGTAAATAGAGAACATCAGGAAATGCTGGGTGCTTCCATCAATCTTAATTAGTGATTGAGAATAGCCTCTCTTTTCCTTATGGGGCTATACTGATGGCAGCCAACTCCTCCTACACTGTGTGCTGATGCTTAGAAATTTTATTCAGGAAGTGAGAGAACAGAATCAGTGCAGATCAAAGCTGTGTGCAGTTTCTCAGTCAGGCAGTGTTTTAGGGGAGAGTAACACTGCATGCTGCCCTGCGAGTGCAGGCACTGTGTGAGTACTGACTGTGAGGTTCCTAGAGACCGAAAACATCAGGGTAAAAGCTTGGTGATAGCCCAGTGCTTAAAGTACTCATTTAGGATGGCATAAGATGTAGAATTCTGCCTTCTTACTTGATTTTTGTTATTTATACAGCAGTCTAATTGTATAATTCATATGGATTCCAAGGAACAGTGACAACTGTTGCCCACTGAACGTAACATTTGTAAGCAAGTATGGAGATGAGCATGACTAACAAAGCCTGACGTTCTTTCGGATTTTGGGATAGGCAAAAAATTGGGAGGAGATAGGAAGAGCTGTGCAGCAGGACAAGAAGCTTAGTTCTATGGAGTGGGTGCTGTCAGTGTATAGATTCAAAATGATCCATGTGTGGTTGGAGGCGGCAGAGCGGAGAGGGTATAATTACAGGAATGATCACAGCAGTGGCATATAAACTGTTTTGCAGAGATGCTACTAATGCAGTCAAGCCAGCAGCGTAGCCCAACACTTTGCTGCTGTAGCTCATTTATTTTGCAAGCTCCTCAGTTTGCAGCTTTTTAAGAGGTAAACATCAGCTGTAGTTAGTGTCTCCTGAAAAGTAGTAAGTTTTCTCTTTTCCTGATAATGTTTCACAGTTATGACCTGATGTTTTTTTAAGTTCCAGAAATTGAACTGAAAGGAGAATCTTGCCGATATTATTTCTTGCTACAAGGCAATGGCTCTGGAGGATGTAAAGCAACATTGATTCATTCAGCTAGCCAGATCAATGGTATGGTCACTCTTGCTGCAGTAAATGGAAAGCTTAAGACAAAACCAGAAGAAACAGAGTCGAGTAAGAGTTATTACATATTTCTTTAATTGTATCTGAGTGCAGGCAAATGCCGCTGAAATTTGTATGTTCTTTTTATTCATTTCAATCTGTGTTAAAAGGGAGAAAACAAGGAGGAACATTACATTTTGAATTAATATCTCTATTCTTTCAGCAATATTTTTTCAAATTGATTAAAAATTTATAGTAAGAGCTTATTTATTCACACAGTTTACTAGTACCATATATTTTTAATTAACTGCGTACAGTTGTAGTCAGTCATTTCTCATCACTGAATAGTTGTGTTTTAATGCACAGGGATGTCCAGGTAATAATACTGCAAATCAAGTTTGCAGAAATTTAAAGAGTATGTATTGTTGATATAAAGACTGACCAGTCCATTTTCTGTTGACAGTCCTATTTCACTGATGATTTAAAATAAAAAAGGCAAAGTCAACAGGCAAATTGAATTTCATGATCATGCCTTCAGTTACTTGACAGAGGTCCATGTTACTGCAGGGTGGTTAGGATATGGGCTAGCAGATGGTCAGCTGCTCCAGTAGGTAAGAGCACGTATGCAGACATTTATCTTGGAGCAGTTGTCCTGTTAAAACTGCATGGACTCTGTAACTCTGCTAATTCATGTATTTGCCCTCAATAACACTGACAAAGCAAAAGGACACTGTGACCTGCATCTTGTCCTCTTATTTCCTTATTATTGAAATAAATCCGTGTGTGATATGACTGACTGCTTACCATTTGTCCTAATTAAAATCCCATTAGCACAGTGTCAGAAGACTGAAAGTCCTTGAGCATATGTTGGGAGAAAACTTTTCTAGTATCAGACTTAGGATCTTTTTACCTTCTTTAAATATCAGTTATGTTAATTGTGTTGTCTTTATATTGCTTTTGTACAGAAATTAAAAACTAAATACTTGTCAGACATCTGTTCCAAGTTATCTTCATGGTGTCTTAGTTCAATTGTAATTTATTTTTTTTATTAGCCATATTTGAAAGTTTGGCTCTTTCCTTTGAATGAGAAATTTGTGTGTCTACCGTGTTTGTCTTTTTTTTTTTAAAGAAGTATTGAATTGGTGTCTGTCAAGTCATAGGAGAGAATCTTAATATTAGATTTCTCCTAATCTGTGCAGGGTCTCTCATTGCTGACTTTATCAAGTCTGTGCAGCATTTTTGTGGAGAGGAGATTGTACAGAGAGAAAAGAAACTGTCACGTCTCCAAGTCTGTGTCTTGAAGGAATATCTCAGTAAGTAATGGGGAGAGCAGTGATAGTTCTCAAAGTCTTATTTAAAAGGTCTTTATTTCTGACTGAATGTGACAGCTCACCTTATAAAACCAAGGTGAGTTGATCACTTTGTGAAGAAAAAATTTGAGCTTTAGAAAGAAACTTTTTTGTAGTATATCCATGATTGGATGTCAGATAATAACTTTTAAATGTTCAGCATTCTCTTTTCATCAATTTTATTTTAAGTTGGTGGGTGTTTGTTACACTAATACTCTGAAAGTTTGAATGCGATTTTGGAATAATTCTATGGTAATTAACTTTTTAACTTCCCCAAAAAACCGGTGCTGCTGTGGATGTGCTTTTCTACTACAATAAGAATGTTGGTTTATGGTTTTCAGGTTCGTTTTTTTTAATTGTATTTTATTCTTTCTTGCAAAATTCTTAAAAAGCGGAGAAGTATGCATTGGAGATTTGTTACACTTATCGTAATACATCATTCATCATCATAACTGAAAGGTCATTCTTTGTAGATTTTCATGACTTTGCAGAGAAATACATTTCACTGTCCTGATTTTTTTTCTAAGTCCATTGCTCAAACAGATTCAATTAAAACAAAAAATGCTTCTAAGAGATTGGCTAGATTATTGCAAATGGCGTACTGCAAAGATAATTTAAGTGTATTACCGTTAAGAGAATACCAGTTTAAGAAAAAAAAGATTTCTGTTAATAGTCTTGTCTTTAACCCCCCACCCCCATTAACGTGCAGTCATTCTCAGATTCCTGTCTACTTTAACCTTGAGCTTGGGGCTGCCCTAGAGCTTGTGGTTTAGTTTGTTTTGAGCGGGTCAGTGATTTCCATTAGGATGAAGACTGAATAAGAGCATTTGGGATGTGCTAGTTATCCTAATTCATATCAGAATTACCTCACCCTTGATATTCTGACCAAAGAGACTGGATCAGGCTATCATTTATGTTGGAGCCACGCTCCTGCAACAGCAGTAAAAATAGTTGGGTAGGAGGCTCTGTAGACTTCAGCTTTTCATGTTTAGGCTCAGCAAGTCCAGATGTTTGTCTCAGGGGGATTCAAGTCTGGATATACTCAGAAATACAAATATACAGAAATTAAAAGACTGTCAAAAGCTGATTGATGTGTGATTTCAGCTATTCTCGATACTAAATTTTCTCACTTGGCAGTGGAATAAACCACCCATGCCTTGCTTAAGGGTACAATAGTAAGTGTCAAGTGAACTTACTTGTGTTACTGTTTTGGGGTGGGGAGCTTTTTGTTTTGTTGGTTTTTAGCAGTTTATTCTTTATTACTTAGCAGGTGTAGTAGCTTTTCTATCTTTCTCTTTCATTTTACAGAGAGAAAGGAATTGACCAAGCAGCCTCCAGTTATTTCTACTGATGAGTTCAGAAACTTGTTAGAACTTACAAGAGAATGTTTTTTGGACCTGTGCAGCACCACTCTTCCTAAACCTGTTCTACAGAAGGTTGCCAATAAAACTAGGCCATGCACTGTGACTTCTGGTAAGTATTGTTATTTAGGAAATACACTGCTTATTCTCTTTTGGTGTATTTTCATACCTGTTGTCAATTTTTTTAGTAGAATAAGGAGAGTCTTCTACCAAAAGAGGGGAAAATAGAAGGAAAAGTAAAGCTGCTTTCTAGGCTTTTTTGCAAACTGAAGTTGTTCTCGCATTAACTATTTCCTTTATTTCCCTTGACAAAAAAAATTATGCAGAAAACATTTCTTATCACAGCACCAGGTGGGTTTTCCTTATACTTCCTTGTGTGTGTGTGTGTGTGTGTGTGTGTGTGTGTGTGTGTATGTGTATGTATACACACACACACACATACACACATACATACATATATGTATAAGATATAAAATTAGTATATATGCATATATATTTCTTTAAAGAATAAGATTCTTCTCTTTAAGGGATATCTACCATGTATTTCTTTCAGAATCAGATTTAATGGAGCCAAATCCGTTGGAGTGGCCAGAAAGACATGTTCTTCAGAATTTGGAAAACTTTGAGAAAAGCAAACAAAAAATGAGGTAATGCTTAAATACTGGAGATTTTCTTTGTAGTGGTCATTGATCACTCTAGAGGAACCGTATACATTGATAGTTGTGGTTTTTTTTGTAAACTGTTTTCAATTATATTGATAAACTTTCGGAGGAAACATTCTTTAAGTCTAAAACTAAGCTTCTGTCAGTTTTGAAAGGGATATTTTCTTGGTATTTAAAGCAGTATTGTTTTGATTTTTACTGACAAAATGCAGCTTAAAAGATAGCTATAAAAGTACCATAGTTTCAAAACTAAATTACAAAAATGGCACTACTACAAAGTAGCAGCTATAGTAGAAGAACGTACAAAAGTTTTCTTTCCTCCTGGTGTGCCCTGGGCTATAAATAACAAAGATAGTACAGTAGTTTTGTCAGCATGTACAATATGTTTCTATTACCCTCATATTCCCTAAATAGTCTGTACTTGATACCAAGTCTCAAATAATTTTAAAGTGGAAGATCCTATTGGTTTTATGATCAAAATTTATATTTAGTTTTGTTTTTCCTTCAGTGCCATTTAAGTGAAACCTGTAGACCTTTATATCTCTTAATAGAGCCTATTGATTTCAACTTAGGTCTCTCTTTTATATAAGACATAGTGATCTTTGCTGAGATTTTTGCTGACAGACCTTTAGAGCCAGGTGTCCAGCTGCCTTTTTCTTAGTCACTTCCATCCCATTCCTGTCTTTCAAATACCATAGTTGGCCATAGCCTAGGCTGGAGTTCTGCATGTCAGAAATTATCCTGTTAGAACTCTGCTTTCTCATGGGCGTTGTTGTTGTTGTTGTTGTTGTTGTTGTTGTATTATTAGTTTATTTCTCAAACAGGTAAAATTCTTCCTTCTAATTAGCTTTTGAAAAGCTTCCTGAAGGGCCTTTCTGTTTCATAGTCAGTTAATGTTTATTTCACCGTATTCTGAACTGTTTGTTTATCCTGACTCAGTGTACAGCATGTTGCTTAACAGTAGAAAAGAGAGAACTTTGCTATACTTGATTGAAGACACTAAAACAAAAAAAGAGTTGCATGCAGTAGTGGCTTTAGAGTTCCTTTGCTGCATATTGTACTTTTTTTTTTGTTTTTAGACAGTTCATTTTTGATCTTACAGGTCCATAAATGGAAAAAAGGGATGAATAATGTTCTTATAAAATACAACATGCAAACTAAGCTATAGAATCTTGAATAAATTGCTTTCTTCAGTAGGATGGTAGAGGATTTGCATCAAATGTGCTTTAGCATGAACATTTGTGTAAATGTTCTCAAGGAGCACCTTCGGTCATTTCACATTGGAAATACATTTAATTGCTCCATACTAGCAGTGATTTTGATATTTTTTTTAATACGAGATTACTACATTGAAAGAAAAAAAAAATTATTAGATTTTTTTTTTCCTTTTTTCAGAGTTCCTATGTTTGCACATTCATCTGAGCAATTACTGGGGCACAAAGATAGCCAGCGAGAGTCACTGACATTGCTCGATGCTAAAGAATTACTGAAATATTTCACGCCAGAAGGGCTACCAGTTGGTGATCTTCAGCCACTACAAATTCCCAAACGGTATGAATCCAATGTACTGAAAACCACTGAAGACCATGCTCAGAACTGGTGCAGGTCTTGCTCTTCAGTTCTTTCAGAAGCTGAAGTGGCCAGAGATGATGATATTGGTCCTATACATTTAAATAACAGAATAACCACCTGACGCGCAGAAGTGCGCCAGTAGGCCTTTGCCATGGCTATGCTACGAGCTGCTGCCACTGTACAGGCCTGTTTCCAAAAGAGTATTTCTAGCAAAGCAGCAGTTACTGTGGCAGAACTTCAATTTTATTGATGTGATTTCTTTCATTCAGTGAAGGGGTGACTAAGTGGGAAGGCAATTCAAGTGTAAAAAGGGCAATAGTTGAGCCTACTTAACTGTGTTTGTCGCTTGCCCAGCATTCCTAGCTATATACTTATGTGGTAAAGTGCTCCTTAAAGGAAGCTTTTCTACTCTGACTGCTTTGCAGGTATTCATCCTCAGTGTGTCTGCTGGTATAAGTGTATTACCCACTGCTTTTTAAGCAGGAAGTTTGATAAAAGGAGTTAATGGAGTAATTTGCAGGATCTGAACATCTGTTACAGCTAAGACCAACAAATATAAGAGTCAGGTCGTGTTTGTAGAAGCAGAGCTTGTACTGTTTGTGCAGTGTGTCATAGACTGCTAGGTAAGCAAGACAATCTTTGCAGTCACCAGAGCTGTATTTGTTGACCTTTTAATGTTCAATAATAGAATGTATAATGGGATTATTGAATACAGCCCTTGATCCTTTTTTAAACTTCATTATATGTGATAAATCAAGAGGGCTTGTGAAACGGAAAGGTTCTGTACGATTTTGGAGAGTTCTGTAAAATACTGAATGGAGTTTTGAAACTACCTTAAAGATGTTCTGAGCAAGGAATTAAAGCAAGTTAGAAAATATACAGTGAAGACTGAGAGTCTTCTACAGAGTTGTTAGTTAATGAATGCAGATGATTTAGGATTTTCGCTGTAATGTAAAATATTTCAATCCAGTTAGTTGTGTGGGGAGGAAGTGAATAGTTTGTTCACTACAAAAATGGTTTTTTTAATCCCTGATTTTTCAAAAGCCTCCTGGCTGCTCAGAGCAGTTGCTCTGACTTGACTCTTTGTACTAATTAGCACCTTTGCACAGTAGATGTTCAAGCACAGCCACTACAGACCCACAGATTTTATTGACCAACAGAAGGAGAAAAAGTGACTTTTATGAGAGACTGGTGAATTAAAGGAGTTTTTACTTGTTTTCAATGCTCAAGCTTAAATAGAGGTTTGATAGATCAGAGTTTTGGGTGACAGACTTTCTAAATGACTGGCTAGATTTGGTATCCCATCTTTCCTGGATGTTTTTCCCAGATAATTTTTGCAGTGGTAATGGTGCAGAGACAGTCTATGTGAATAAAGCACTGTGTTGAGTCTCAGATCCTGCTACCCCTTGCCTTCATCTCTTCTCTTTTTTAGAGCTAATTGGAATGTGACTTTAACAGGGTATGCTAGGGTCTGGCAGCAAGCTCGCTCTGTCTGTCTTGCTATGGCTTATTCTCGAAATACTTTCAAATACATTCATATGATTTAGTTGCAGAGAGTGACCACCTGGAATTCAAATATCACAGGAAACAAGTGGTTAGTTATAAAACCTGGGAAAGAGGACTGTTAGGTGAGACAGCATCTTGAAGCTAAAGAGAAGGAATTCACTGATTATAGCACAGGATTGAGAAATGGAAGGTCAGTTCCCAGTTTCTCTCAGTTTGTTCTACAACTTGGGTGCCCCATTATGAAATGGGGTCATAGTTGCCAGGTTTTATTGATAAATTATTTGGAGCACTGACCTCTAAACTGGTTGAAATGTTGAAGAGGTTCTGTAATGATAATAGCTCAGTAGGTACTAGTTATTTGAACTTAAATTCTCACTTCAGTAAAGATTTAATTTTCCATTGATGCTGCACCCCAAAGGTTTAGCTACAGGACATGCTGTTTTGGTCTTCCTGTGTCAAGGCATTTGTTTCTGACTTCTGGAAGTATAATTTATCCTGTCTATAACTAGTTAAAATAGATCTATATTTTTTCCCTTCAGTCAAAATGCATTCTTTTTGACACCAGAGCTTACTCCTCGGAAACTCAGAGGTTTGCCTTTTGAAAAAGCAGCTGGATGCCATTATCACGGACTTGAGTAAGTTTCCTGACTTATTTTTCCCAAAATTATTTTTCAGCTTCCAGTCAAGGTATAATTAGAGATATTTCAAGCAACATGACTTAATTATGCAAAACTTTATGTATCCTTTTCCTTCATTGGAACAACTTTGCACATACCACTCTGTTTCTTTATTTTATTCACTGGTTTAAATTGCAACACTCCTGCCTTGGTGGTAATGTAAAAACATTTAGGTTTTTTCTTTTTTCTAAGTTGCACTGCTACAGTTATTCTCAGTGTCTCTGAAAAATTTAATTCAGAATTGGAAGTGGCAAGGGGAAGAGGGTTCATTAGTACATATCAAGTCCCTGGAGCAGCACATGAGTGAACTACATACTTAGTTTCTACTTTGATATTAAACTGCAGGCACTTTCAGACTAATAGTCACGAGGTTTATGAGACCTGCTGTGAAGCTACCGTTATGTTCAGGGAACCTGAAAACAGCACTAGCAGGCAAGTGTTAGTGGTAAGAACCTTCAAAAGGATTGATGTGGTTAGGATTGTATTTAGTCTCAGACAGCCAGCATTAGTTATTTATCAAAGCTTCAGATGGGGAGACATCATATAATGTAGCTGTATAAAAAGTGTTTAGAAAAATTATAGATATTGTCATTGAGGAGAAAAGGACACACACAAACGATAGAGTAGATAATTCAGTGTAACTCTTAACTGTATATGTTAGCATATATACTGTCTTAACACAGTACATATTAAGAAATGCAGTGGATACCAAGTGTAGACACTTTGGTCTTCAGGGAAATTTCTGCTGTCCCTTAAAATCGCCTTTTCAGAATGTGACTGATGATACTGCTGGTATTTTGTTCCTGTCAACTTCATGAATAGTTTGGTTATGCCTACGTTTAATATCTGGTAATTTTAGTCACGTTCTTTATGGAAGTGAAGCAGTCATTCTCTCTGTTCAGCTGTGTGTTTTTTCTTTTTCAAAGTGGTAACACATGAGCCTGTTGGTCTTTTTAGATTTTTAACAAAAGGCACAAAGAGGCAACTGGGTATGTGACACGTAGGGCCCACAGGGAGGCCTGATTCTTGTGGAGAGTAGGGAGACGCTGGCATATTCATGTTACAAGGAGAATGTGCTAGCAATAAGGGAGGGAAGCAGTGGAGTGCAATGGTAGACAGTAGTGTGAAAGGGAGGAACCTAGAGCTATGCATCCAGAATATCTCATAGCAAGAGTATCATATGGTCTTTTGGAGCAGATGTGTTCTGTACCATGCAGTTGTGATTGCAGTTTTTGTCTATGTAGCTGCTGTATTTATATTTGGAAGTAAAATCTTGTCAACAAAAGCCGGGAGTAGCAGTTAGGATTAAATCAAATTTCTGGTGTAATGAACCTATGCCAAACACTCGGATCCTGTGTTGCAAAGAGAAAGTTATCACTGTTAAAGTGGAGTGAGTAAAATGGCAATTTAACTTCTAAAGATAAAACCATTTTTATCTTTGTAGGCGATGCGATTACTCAGGGGACTGAGAATATAAATAAGGAAAATTAAATACCTTGAAATTTGTAAGTTAAGAGAACTTACTCTTATCAGATAATGAATTTATTTCTAGTGGAAAGTCTTACTCAGCTGTAGAAATGGAGTCAGTGGTATGTGATTAGAAAAGAGGATTTCTCCCTGAATATGAAAATACTCTGAAGAAAGTGGTAAAAAACCGATCTAGCAATTTAACGTAACTCTGTGTTAAGAGATAAAAATAAAGAGTACGTCTGGATTTCCAAAGAGTAGGAAACATCGGTAAGCAGTTTGGAGAGTGGGCTGAGAGATAACTCCCGTTGTTCAGAATGCTTGTTAAGGGAAGAATGGAATAATACTGGAAAATGTCGTCTTTCCCTGCAGCAGAGGTAATGCAAGTTACTGGATGATGAAACATTGGTCTCTTGTAAGGAATCTTGGAAAACATTTTCACAAGAGAAAAGTTAGTTAAGATGCATTTCGTGGTGGTGTAATCTCATGAGTATGTTTCACTGAGTTCATTTGTTGTCCTTCAGCTCCTCTATATTTAATACAGTTTCTTCTTTTGATTTAGTTGATTGCTTGTAAGGAAGCAGAGACTTTCTTTCACAGCTTTCTCACCAATTTCAATTTTAGATACTGTCTAGACACCAGAAGAGCCTTAGAGAGAGATGTGGGATATGCTGAACTTCAAGCTCGTCTTATTCGCTACGAAACTCAGACGACTTGCACCAAAGAGTGCTGCCCTGTGCCATTTGTCTTGAGCCCTCTCCCATCTCCTGCAGTCTTGTCGGAGCCTGGAAGTGTCCCCGATGGAGAGTCTTTACAAAGCGAATTCAAAACAGAGGCATCGAGGCTAAAACACAGATCAAAAGACTTGGATTGCTTTTATCCCAAGAAAAGGTAAAGTACTGAATAAAATAAATCTTTAGCATGAAATATTTCAGTAGTCTCTTCTGAAATGCATCTTTTTTCATCTCAGAATGTTTTTAGTGAAGCTATCCAGACAAATGTTCTAGTTGTTTAATCCTCTTCTGTAGGTTCTTATTTTTCCTCAAGTGTGACCTCTTATTGATAGTGTTAGATTAATCAAAACCTTGCAGCACAGGCACATTCTATTTAAGAGATTTGGGGTTGTGTCTTGCAAAGTCTCAAGTGCCTTTGAAAAGATGACAGATAGCCTCATCTAGGACCGAAACTGTCAGTGCTGCTGCAGTACAAATAAACAACTAAAGGTTTAGAAAGCCAAGCACTGTACAAACAGAATAATTGAATTCCTAATCCAGAGGACTGCTGGTATAAGATGACCCACCAAAATTCAAACTAACTGTCAGCCTTGTTTATTAAGTCTTTGCTGGAAGTCTATTTTTTAAGACTTCCCTTTGTATGTTGTCCTCACAGTGAAGATGCAAACTCTTTCTGTTAATAAAAAATAACTGCTATGCAACACTACTTCTGAATTCACTTTTTAGTGTAATGCTTCCTTCTTTCCAGTTTGATGCCCTTTGCAATCGAATCACAGTAAGACTTTTAACAGAGATAAAATTTTAGGAATAACCATGTCTTTTGCAGCTTACTGAATAGTTAGAAAAGGTGTGATTCTACTTAGCACTTCATAAATTGGAGTGTCAGAGTTACTAACACTCTTGCAGTTGAAGGATCAAGCATTACAATATTCCAGTAGGATTGTAATGCCCAACTTCTCATGGTCAAAAATGAGTTGTGAGCTTTGGCCCTTTTGTAGGGCCCAACAAAATTAGATCATTTCGAGAAGTTTTGTCTTATCCCAAGACTGGAGGCCAGCAAGCTATGCCCTTCCTGGCTATCTAGAGGAAGGGTCCATATGCAAAACTACCCCTTCTTCCAGAGAGTTTCTCTTCTTGGTTATCTCATTTCTTCAGCTTGTTTCTAGGCATTTAATCAGAGGTGCAATGGATCTATGTATCAGAGTCCAAATTAGGCAGTAAAGTGTTTTCCTAATACATAAAAGTTACGTTATAGAATCCAATCTGCTGTTTTCAGATGTTATTTGCAAGAATATACAGAACTTAATACTCTTAGCAGCAGCCTCTACAGCAGAAACAAAGGCACCAAAAGAGTTGGTACAAAATCTAAAAGTTCTTTTTATTTTTTATTTCTTTCCAGACTAACCAAATCTGAGAGTACCGATTCTCTCCTCTCTCAGGCAAGTGAAAGTAGTGGGAGTCACTGTGCAGTTGCTGCAGTGAGGAAGCGCTCTGAAAGATCAGTTTCTTTAGCTTCGATGCCATTAAAACAGCCTGGTCAGCCCCACAAGGTGACCACGAAGGTTGGCTCAGCAAGTCGCATAAGTGCAACCAAATCTGAAACTGCAAAGCCAGCTAAGGAATCCAGGTCCCAAAAACATACAAGGGTAAAAGTCTATGTTGTTTCCTTCATCTGTTTAACTTCTTTCCGTGTGACTTGATTTTTTTTTTTAAATTAAAGTGGACTGTTTTGTTCTCTAGTTATTATTAAATTTAATTCTGATTACTTGTGTAAGTGAATACTGAAGGCATTGAGGAAAGTGCTGCAGAAGCAAGGAGTGAAGGAGGAAGTACATGAGGAATATTATATCATGCCTAGGGAATTAAGGCTAAGAGAGATAACAGCTAGGAATAAAAAGGGTGGGACTGGATATCAATGAATAGAAGTTATGAAACTTATGTAGAAAATTAATATTAAACCTAAAAGCACCAAAGCAATATCTGTGCTGGAAAGGTCAAAGCCATTGTGGAAGAACAGATTATTCTGTGAATCTAAAGATATTGATTGAACTTATTGTTCTTAAAGGTCTTTTCCAACCAAAGTGATTTGATGATTCTGTTCTATGATATTCCAGTAGTTGTACAAATCCATTAATTGAGATAATATTTAAATACTTTTATGCAATAATGTTTAATGAATAGCTGTATATATTAGGACTCCCACTTTTAAAATATAGTACACAAAACTTTCTGGCTTGTTGATACTAATTTTAAATTAATCACTGGGTGCTAGAGAGGGCACTGCATGAATGTTGGTATCATACTGTCAAAGGCATGATGTCAAAGGATGACCTAAATAAGCGTAAATTGGTGTGACTCATTCAGACCTACAGAAAAGTTTAAACAACTCTGATATAAAGGATGTCAGAGTAAATTTTCTAATCTGACTGTAGTGGTTTATTTTTTAAATTTTTTTTAATATGGATGTGTCAAACAAGATCATGCCAATATAAGGAAAAGTAGTCTATATTATCTATATATAGTCTTTTCAAGAAGAGAAAACCCAAACCATTATCAATCTTTTTTTTTGTCTTCCAAGCCCCACGTGAATATTCACTGATTCTTTACGTTACTTTAACATGTAAGCATTTTCTTATTTTTAAGATGAAGGAAATAGAAATAGATTGTTAATTAACTCTGCTCAGATTTGATCAGTGGGTTGATGACACTTGGCCAATGGATTAAAGAGAGCGACAAGATCAAAAAAGATCAAATGTTCTATTGTTTTTTTTTCTGTTGGACAATTTTTCGTGCCAATAATTGGGATGTACTTTTGAGTATGTTCCCGTTGTTTCCAAGATGCTGAAGGCGGTGGTTGCTAAGACTCTTCAAAAACATGGAATTGCAGAGGATCACAAGTGCTTTGCATCCTGCAGCCAGCGTCTATTTGAGATATCAAAGTTCTACTTAAAGGTAACTGGTTAAGTGAATGCATTCCTGACTAAAAATTGACTGTGGGATATTTAGGCTTGGTTAAGCTAAGTGCGTTAGTGGTGTGAAGAGTGTGTGGATAAACCCTTGGACTTGTCAAATGCAGAAGCTAGTTTTATAGTATATTTTGGTGGTTGATTATTCATTTAAAACCTTATAAAGCAGTAGTCTTTTAGGTGAGATAATGTGTTAAAGCACATGTGCACAACTTTCTAACACGTACTGACTTGGCAGTACCAGGTAAAATTGCATCAACCTCATTTTTAAGAGGAGATGAGAATTCTTTCCACAATACCTAGGAGATGTTGTGAGTTAATACTTGAGCCCACATTACTTAGTCTGGGCACAAAATTGAGTTAAATGATAATACAGGGTGTTTAAAAGCTATTGCTCACAAGCTGAGCTGCTGTTTCTGTTCATTTGCATGCATTTAGCCTACCAGTATTTGTGAACTAACTCACTTTAGTCAACTTCAGGAAAGGTGATTTAAGCTAAATGAAGTTGCAATTGAAGAGGCCTGAATGCTTACACAGACAATTAGAACATCTTGCTGATGAGCACCAACTTCTTAAATAATTAGAACACAGTTGTGCAGTCATTCTGTAAGCGCTCAAAATCTCCCCGAAATATGCCCTGAGGGAAGATCTTCTAATCCAAAATCAGAAAGAGCTGTGTGCAGGGATGAGTGAGGGGGGAATCAGAAGGGTTCATGGTTCCATTGCAAGTGGAAGAGCAGAAGGAGGAGCTCTGCAGTGATGCTGTCTTTCCGAAAACTGATACAGAGAGAGGTGGAGCAGGATTTTGTTCTCCTCAACTATCCTGCAGCCCCAAGTCTGTAGGAGCCCTCTGAATCCTCTTCCGTGCTGTGTACTTCAGAAGCATGGTATCATAGGTATCATTTTCCTTGGGACACAAGTAGTAAATGAATTTTCTCAGTTTTTCTTTCTCTTTAGGCAAGTTATGTACTTGCTTTGTTTAAAAGAGTGGCCTAGGTTGGCCTCATTGGACTGCAAACCAGACAAGCCATTCCAGGTTTGTCCTCTCTTGCACTAATTCTTCTTTTTCCATGTCCTCTTTTCTGTTCTTTGCCAGAACTCTGTATTGCAATCTACGTGCATAGTTGATTTTCAGGTTTATATAGAAATAAGATTTCAATCAAGACTCTAAGAACTTCGAAGAAAAAAAAATATATTTCTGGAAGTGTAGCACAGTTGCACACTTGAGTACTAGGTTTGGATTCGTGTAAGGA
>NW_010156558.1:42670-50666 GCF_000695765.1 Mesitornis unicolor
CCCACTGGAATGGATATAGATTATTTATTTTTAAAAAGAAGCAAAGTCAAATACTTCTGTGGTTCTGAACAAGGTGATAAAAGTGTAACACCTCCCTGGATATTAGGCCTCTTATAATCCAAATTAGAGTGATCATATGAGTTTGCTAATTTCTGTGGTTTTATGTTTCATGTTTAGGACCTTAAAACTTCTAGAGGTCTTCTTGATGAAATGAAGAAAACAGCAAATAACAATGCTAAACAGGTAAGACCAGTTGTTTATTTGTTCCTGTAACTGGCCAAGGCTAAATGTAGCTGTAGCAGCTTGACTGTAGGATAGTTTAGTTCACAGCTTTAAGAGCTGAAGAGACACATTCCTCTGGCTGTGGGTGTTGTTTCACTCTCTGATCTCACAAAAGCTTTCTCTGTCAGCAGTCCCATGGCAAAATTTCCAGTTCCGTATATTCAGGTTTTAGATGGTATTCTAGTTACAGGTGCCAATATGATGTGCCACAGTGAGAAATGGAAAAGAAAGCAATAAATGTTTCCACATCACTGGGGAGAAAAAAAGGAAAGATGAGATTTTTCTTCATTTGAGAGAAGCCGGAATCATTAGGGAATTCTTGTGTTGAAGGAAATAACATTTCTTTTCAAAGGTTAGGAAGCAATAAAGGGATCTGTAAAAGGAAATAAATTTCTTAGAGGCAGCATTGAAAATTAGTAATTTTAAGCTTGGGAATGACTATAAGCACAAGGGATATCAGATGAGCTTATTTGTGTGTAAGCTGGGACTTAGGTGAACAGTAACACAAAGCAAATGACAGGAATAAATACCCCTGTCCACCAGAAATTAAGGAAAACTGCTCAGTCCCCACATAATTTGTTCTGTGAGAACAGTGTTCATTGTGTGCTGTACTCTGTTCCTTTGGGAACTGCTTCCTGCAGATCGTAAGGCTGCAAAACCTACATGGGTTGTGAATTTGGGTGTTGTGCTGGGACATCGTGCTGATGCGCCATTTCTCACCACCACCTTTGTCTGGGGAGGCCAGTTGGCTGTTTTATGTCGATTTGCTGTTGGCAAGAGAGGCATTAAAGTCGGGCATCTCTTCAGCTGGCCACCTCTCCCTGTCTTAGAGAATACTTTGAAACTACCTTATAGAAAATGTAAGTGCCCAGGACTAGTCCGTGGTCTGAACAACTGCCTCATGTGGGAAAACAGCAGTAATAACAGGCATGTACAGCAGTGTATGAATTATTCTTTATCCTTTCTTTTACTGCTTTTTTTTTTTGTGCTGGAAGCGCTGGCTGTTTAGCGCTGTGCGTGCACCCTGTTGCTACTACACGGAGAGAGTGGGGTGGGGTAGTTAAATTCACGGGATCTAAAAATGCCTTTTTCGAAAGATAAGGCATTCTGCAAAATTAAATGCAATTCTTGGGTAACGCTGTATCCTCTCAGTTTATCAACAACTTTTTCTCCTTTTGAATGGATTCCTTTTACATCTTGTCTAGTAAACACCTCACAGTTGGTGATAAAGGAAGAATCGATAAAGCGTACGAGATGTTCTTAACTTCCTTTCAAGAAGTGGAGTTATGTAAATCGTTGTTTTCTCATTTATTTTCCCAGGTGATTGAATGGGTTTTAGAGAAGACTGACAAGTAGAGGCACTGCTCAGCTGCTATTCACACCGTTCTAGAAGCTTCCGAACTTCTGATTCTAAGAAAAGCGTTACAGTGCCTAACACACACACATCTCCACACAGGAAGGACTCTGGGCAGTGTCATTATATGGACTCAGTTCTCAAACACGGTAGCATGTTTTGAAACTTTTTATAATGAAAGTTTTAATTTAAAAAAAAAATCACATGAAAAGTTTTTATTTTATATGCGTATTTATTTATGTTTCATTGATAAAAGGAATGTAGCTTCACTTGGTTTGATAAAGCTTTGTATGTTTTTTCAACCAGTATATTTGGTTTTTATGCAAATAAAAAACAAACCAGATTTAATTTTAATAACAAAACTACTTTATTTTACCTTTTTGTGTGAAGACCTCTATTGTGTTTATTACTAGTTGCTGTTTACAGCTTTAGCTGTTGACATTTTATAGAATAATTTAGAACAGTTCCTATTCTGCAGGTGAAAGCAAGCATAGTTAGAATTCAAGTCACAAATACCTCTGTGTTGTACCGTAAGAAAGAAAAGTCTTCTGAATCTTGATGCAAGTTCCCATTAAAGAAAGGATCGTTGTTTTACAATCTGAATTTCTGGTATCATTTCATGCCTACTCTTTGTAATGTTCCTTAGAAACAATTCTTAACAGAGTTCTGAGATTTCTTTTCATGAGGGAAGAGAAAATCAAAATGCTTGCAGCGATGATGCGTGTGAGAGCTGTGAAAGAGCTGGTGTGCTATGATGAAATGTACTGGAAAGAAGAATTTCTACCCGAGTTGCAAGCACAGTAAAATGCTAAATTCAGCCTCAGTTTTTGTCTCAGGCCATGTACCTGGCTTGTACTTCTGTTAGTGTTATTATTCAGGGTAGTAGTATGGTGAGATGAGGAGTTCCTACCACAACAAAGGTCTTTTACAGCTTTTCAGTGTAAGGATTGCCTGTTCATCGTATAAACTGACGTGACTGAAATTGATAGAGGCAGTGTTACTGTTTGCTACAGTCTCCTGGCAGGAAAATGGATTAAGCAATGCTAATATAAATGAAATCTAGTATTATGAAAAAGTAATTGAACTAAACCATGTGTAGGTTTGACTTAATACTGTAAAATCTACTTGTTCTCTAAAAGCCTTCCTGATTTTGTGACATTATTCTTTGCTTAATTCTATTTTGTGTAAAGCCAAGCCCTAAGGAGGTTTTTCACATCTAACAGGATTGCGCATTTCACTCTTCTGTTCCTGCCAGGAACCTTCCAGGTTAATAACTTAAATGATTTTACTGATTTGTTGAAAGAGAAACTCAATGAAGGTATAGAATTAAATTAGTATTTAATACGTGCATGATCAAAATTGCTCCCATCTATCAATTGCTGTCTAGGGCTCACATTTCTCTGCATTCAAGACAGAAATTGTTTCATGTATGAATACTCTCGGAGCTGAACACTTTAAAATACATGAACACTTCTAATGTTTTAAATCTAAAGTACTTTGCTGATAAGAGATTAATCAAGATATTAATCTTAACATCCAGTACTGAATGAAGTCTTTACTTCCAAATAGAGAGAGAAAAGCCTTAAGTTATGATCTCCTGTCTGCGGCCTGAATACTGACAATGCCTCTTGTCCCAGTACTGAAGCAAGCCACTGAACATTTCATTTCCTACTTAATTTTGGGGGGTTTTATGTACTTGTAGGAACAAAAAAAAAGTAGTTAACAAATTTTGCATGTGTTGACAAGCAAAAGTACAGAAACACTTCATTTTCCTAAAATATTTGGCTTGCTGCCATGAGCAAAGAAAATCCCTTTCAGGAAAGTAATTCATAAGCTTTAACTGGCTTTCTTAATGAAAAACTATCTGCACGTTTCTATAGAAGGGCTTGTATAAAAAGGTGGTTTTTAAAATAATTTTTATTATTTTCTCATTCCTGCCTTACCTCTCTATGGTGTCCACAGTGAGCCCTGGATTTAGATGCTATCTTGCTTCATGAACAAGTGGAACCCAATGGTGGTGGTTTTCATTAATTCCATGGACTCAAAGGCTGGCCTGAAATAATGAGCAGGAAAGCAGTTAGGGAAACATAAGCATTTTGATATATTGTTTGTTTGCATGATTCCCAGTGCTGAGTTAATACAGCGCTGCCCATGTCTCATTTCCACTTTGTTATTAATCTTGGGTGTTTTTTAGGTAAGTGATAGCTGGTTTATTATCATGGCTTAATAACACTGTGCCCCATTAGAGCTGTGATAGCTGTCCTTGTCCATGCTGTTAACCTACAAAAAAAGCATGCGAAATAATTTCACCTGCTCTACCGTAACAGCTCTAACCCAAATACTTACATCTGTCGTAATTCAAAAACCCCACACTACGAGTTCCCGCAGCTCAGCTAAAATGTTGTAACTTATGTGATACAGATCGTAACATCACCCTTTGCCTCTGAACTCCCAATTTTCTTCTTGTTTGTGGCTGGTGGACCCAAAAACCAGTCTGTCTGATGCATGCTTTGGGTGCTTGCTTTCATGTTTTTGCAAGTCAGGATACAAGTCATTCACCAATATACATTTATGGTTTACCCATAACCATGCTATGGGCTTATACAAGATTGCCGTAAGACAACACTGATGTGGTTGCAGTTACTTGGTGATAGGATTACTTCTATTATTACAGCAATTGCATTATGAATATCACTGGGCTACCAGAGAACTTAACTTGGGTACAAATGTTTTTCCAAATTCACAAACTCCCTTTTCCAAATTCACAGTTCTCCCCTGGGATTTGTTTTCTAAAGCCTCTGATTATTCATATGCACAGAAATTCTGATGAAGGAAAGAAACTGAAAAACTAATCCTATGTGGAAAAAATAGCTGATATGCTCACAAGAGGTTGTTATCTTACATCAAGTAGGCTGAGTTTCTCAAAATTTTGCTAGTGTGTGTGTGTGTATGTATGTGTATGTATATATATATATATGCTCTTTAAAATCAGTCACCACGGAACTCATAAATGTCCTTTTCACATACACTTCCCATTACTTTATAGTAATTGTATATACAGTAATAGTGTGTGTATATATACAGTAATATAGACTATATACTATAGTCTATATATATAGTAAATACCCTCAGTAAATAGGTAGTTAAAAGCTTGCCAGTTTGACTCTTAATGAAAAATAAGATAAATTTACAAAGCAATGAGAGTATAACAATCTGGGGCGCATCCTTTTGTTTAGGCTCTGATTCTGCTTCCACTGAAATCAAAGCAGCCCAAATTTTTTAACATGAGGAAGAGACCACTGAGAAGTCTTTGCTGATGGAAGGCAGATCAACCTCTACTTCAAATGGGCTGTGCTTCCAAATGCGATGGGCTGATTCATCGCATGGGAGCACGATTGCGCTCCCATGTACTGTGGGAAGAAGGCATTCATACTTCTGCAGAAAGAGAAAGCACTTGCTTTGGTATTTGGCAAAGACCAATTCCAACAATGTTTGTGGTAGCAATTTCCTTGGTAGTGGACAGGGAGTTGTGTTCTGGTTTATAAACTACCTCAAGAGAGATGCTAGTTCCACTTAAAGAGCAGGACTTTTAGGAAACACCAGTATGCTTCCCTGGAGGCAATCAGATCAGCTTTATTTTGTTTTTTATTTTTTTTTTAACAAACACCTTATATCACATTTTTCCAGTAACATGTATGTTCTGATATGTATCCAAGTCTTTCTAATGGTGAAGCTGCTCTACAACCCTTCTGACCAGACTGCTCCACTTACAGACAGTATTTTGTGAAAAGAGTGAAACTCAGGAATACCCCTTTTTAGGATTTCCATGAGGGTGCTCTGCCATACCTCGGCTCTGACTGGAAAAACAGGCTTAGAAAAGCTGCCTGCGGGGATTTAGTTGGGCCACTAAGAATAAAATAGAAGGGAAGAAAAGCATCCTTTTTCCATAACCATTGATAAGATAGGCAAGGCACATGTTGGCCTCACTCCTTGAAGGCAGAAGCTTGAGCAGAACTTTCTGCTCTTTTTTCTTTTGTTACCACCTGCCCCAGAACATCCCCATGGGCAGGCAGTGAATGCCAGCAGCAAAACAAAGATGCTGCGAACTTACGCTTTCGGCCTGTCGTCACCAGCACCGCTGCCACCTGAACACCGAGCTCACCTAATGGCAAGCACCAAGGTGCCACTGAGAGTACATTAATACTTTTTTATTTAAAAGTCATCCCATCAGTACAATGAATAGTTCTCTCAAGTAACTGAATTCTTAACAAAATGACTGAGGTTTAAAATGTATTTTTTTACCCAGCCCCAAACCAATGGACAGCCTTCCAAACGGTGTGTTTGGGTACCAAGTAAGCTCACCTCACAAAAATCCAATAAATGACTTTATTAAATATATTCTTTTCCTCTAAAATATAAATATTCACTATACTCTTATAAATGTGGAGTAGGTCCATATTTCATTTGTCTATCCCATCCAAACATGAATCAGTCCAAAATCTGAAAATGAAGAAATAGCATCTGTAATTATCATTATCTTTCTATAAATATATATCATATGAATTTTCTTTGCAAATTGTTTAGTTATTCACTTCATATAGTACTGAGCACCTTAGATTACATATTGTGTCATTTCATTGTTGGTACTAATATAGGAATTTGTAGTATTTACAATGCACATACATGTTAGGTATAACATTCCAGTGATTTGTACGTGTTAAAGGAAGAAGGAAATAGTGCAGTACAGTTTATGTACGTATTTAACCTACCCCACAGTATGCAGGTTTTCACTTTCACGTCTGGAACTTTTATAGGAGTCTGCGGCCAAATTTTTAAGTTATACTTCGGAACAGCAACAAAATTATCCTGAATTTGTTCTTAAAAACTTCAGGCAATGGTTCACTGGACGATGTGATGGAAGTTCACACTCAAAGACCCAGTCCCCAGCTTACCGACAGCTCTCAGCTTCTCAGAAGACGTTCTAGAAGCTTCCAAGCCAAAGGAGACCCAAGCAACTGCCACAGAAAGTTATGTGAACATCAGTGGTCGCTAATTGAAACAAGTCCATTTGGAAATTATTGGTAAGTAATGTAACATGTGATCTCCTGCCTCGTGAATTTACACAAGGAATTAATTTTTAAGTGCAAGTACCGTGACAGTGAAAACGAAGTTCACAGCTGGGCAAATCCCCTCCCAGGTTTGCTTTTGGCTGGTGAGAGGTGCTGGGAGTGGGGCTGCTCTTCCAAATGGCGATTTAACGTTGTTCTTCAGTGATTATTTTCAGTATTTGTGAATTCAGCCCATCATCTTAATTTTTTAATTAGTTTAGATGATTAAGATACCTATGGAAACCATCACAAACGAATTCCTATGCCGTGAATAAACAGCATGACTTACGCTTAACTCTCAGGACTTAGCTTAAAGACAACATGGAACCAAGCAGTGGTTTCAATTCTCCTCTTTGCCAGCCAGGTGATGCAAAGTTGAAACTTACGTGTTTGCTCAAGAGTAATAGAAGTGTTGTAATATTACAGTCTTCAGATTTATTACTTCCTGTACAGTTCCTGTCCTTCAAAGTGTGAATTTAGGGCAAAAGTCCAGAAGCAAGCAAACCCCCACCCCTATAGGAAGCAATTCAGCTTACAAAGTAAGAGCAACATAAATGCCATCGCTGTTGTGTTTCTTTCTGTTCCCACCCGACCACATTGTGCCAGTTTTGTAGCTCCAGGTACACACAGTTTGTATCATCGCTGACCATGGAGGTTAGTGTTCCTGCCTGCTTTGTGCCCAGTGTAACTGTGAAGAAGGCTGAAACTTAGGGATTTGCCTGTTTTGACTTAAAACAGTAAATTGTGGTGCAAAACAGGAACTTGTAAGTTATGGGTATGGAGGTGAATGTCTTATGTTTCACCAGCAAGGACTAAATCTGGACTTGCCAAGTCATGGTCATAGGAGCAGTTCCTTCCACAGTAAGGCTTTTCTGGCAGTGCAGCTCGTGTTCCTACCCCGGTGCATTTCCTCACTGTTGTGGAGCTGCTTGAGTAATTTTTCCAATCTAATCTAAAAAGCTGTCAAAAAATCAAGTTTTCCTCCTTTCTCACATTTGTTCTTCTATGAAGACCACACAATCAGGCTTGTCAGGGCTGAGGTGGTGGCACAGTAGGGGGAGGAGGACAGGATCTCAACAGGGCTTTCTGTTGGAAAACTACTGTGGAAATGTGCTGGCAGAAGCTTAGGTCATGCTTCAATGTGGGTTCAGGTAACTGAATCCAGGGGTCCCAGGAAGCTGAAACTCATTAAGCAATTCTAGGAATTGACTGTAAGAATACATCTTATTTGTTCATTAATGAAGGTGAAGAG
>NW_010156559.1:0-22227 GCF_000695765.1 Mesitornis unicolor
TTTTTATCCTCCCCCTGGGAGGGTAGGGGACAATAGAGAGAAAATCCTGCTCCCTGGGCTTGTCTTGAGCCTTAAATGGAAACCCCTTTGTGTAAAAGTAAGAGGCATTATTTATTCACTAGAGGTGGGTTCTAGCATTGTTTTATAAAATACTACACAAGGTGAAATGTTTGTTTTAAACTTAAGCATTCCAATTATTGTATATACAAAACATTAAATAAGAGTTGAGCCAGCTGCCAGCACTGTAGTTTGGATTTATCCTAAATTCCCACGAGTATGTCACAACTAGCTACATGTGTTTTATTTCTATTATAAGAATTATTAGAAGAGGCTTTTGGTCAATAAACAGTAAACTAGCAGTGTCATCCAGCAGACACCTTTAATGAAATTTTGCTTGGTACAAGGCAGCATGTAGAATTATTTACGACAAATATCTTACAGCTTTCTCTCTCTATCCTTTTAATGGCACTCACCTAACAAAGATGACACCAAGTATTGTTAGCTATTGAGTAGAATAAATACCCTAGAAAGTGTGCACTGTAGAAAGTAAAAGTCTGGTATAAACTTCAATGAACTAATGGGAAGAACCTGTTTAGAAGTCATTACAGTTCTAATAAGACATCGTCATGTTCTGGAATAGTGGAATTTTGGATCCTGAAGTTTGGGGAAACATCCCCTCTTAAATGTAATTTAATTTTTAAAGTTTTTCTGATGGTTCAATATGGATTTAAGATGAAGAATTTCAAGCCTGCATGGACATCAGATATGTTCTTTAATGTCTGATCTAAGAACATTTTTTGTTGTCAGCAGAAAAAAAGCATCATGATTCAAAGAAATTAGAATGTGGGTGAAATGAAATGATGGCCAAAGATTTAAAGTCATTCTCTGGAACTGGAAAGGAACAGAGAATTCCACGCTGTGTTACCAGTCTATAAACAAGCAATTAAATTTATTTGCTATAGCAGAATAACTTTAATGTTTACAAGTTCACTCGTGTGAATACAGGGTACACGGTTTGGCCCTGAATGAATAGTTCTGAATCCAGTAACATAAAACAGTGTTGATGTGCCAGCTAAAAAGAGCTAAACCTTGAATGAATTTCAAGGATTCTTTTTTTCCAAACAGTGCCCGTTTTGTATTAGTTACGCATTTTTTAAATAAAAGAAGTAACTAATTTTGGTGATGAAGATCATAATGGAAAGAAAACTTTTCTTCCATAAAGTATTATTTTTAACAATTATTTTGAAATCCACCCCCTTCTTGCCCCATTCTTACCCGCCAAGGGGGTTGGACCAGATGATTTTTAAGGTGCCTTCCAACCCAAACCATTCTGTGATTCTGTGAATCTTTGACCTTGTCAGGTTTAATAGTTTTTAACTGTTATACAACTGTCATATTCTTGTCTCTCATTTTCCTTGCTAAAAGATTTACCATCTGTCTTAATCAACAATATTTTCATTCTTAAGGCAACTTCTCCCACAACATATGTCTTCAGTTTCTACTGTGAATCAGAATACATGAGGAATATTGTTAACAATTATGCCACCAATCTAATTGAATCAGCCTTTATATTTTGCCGAGTAAACAGCACACTTTAAAGAAAAAAATATAAATAGCACTTGCTTTGTTGAAAAATTCAGTATGGCTCACTAGGATAATGAAACATATAACTTCCTACACTTTTCATGAGATTCATGGAATAGCATGAAATTGAATATTGCAGTACACTTATTAAATTACTTTTGTAGTACTAGTCTTTTTAAAAAACAGATCTTTAGAGGGTTGGTTTTTTTTTTACATCTAAATAATCAAGTGAATCAAACCAATAAAACATACATTTGCATAACTCTGGAAGCATGTAATAGTACAAAAAATGTTCAAGCTGTGGAATCTATGTCAAATTATATTGTTGCTTACTTCTTGCACTCTAATTGCCAATTCTGAAGTATTCACAGTCTTTTATTTTCTTCACAGACACATTAATTTGACATTTTTTTTCAGTAGTAATTGAGTTTCTAAAACACATTCTGCCATTAGAAAACAAGAACTTTTAAGGACTTAAAGGAAGTGGAAGACAATAAAAACTTCAAATGTGGATGGAAAGTGTCTTTCAGATTTACTTCTGAAAGTATGTTCTAATGAAAACTGGTTTAAGTTGGAAGAAATTACGGACCTTTGGAGTCTTCAGTATTTCTGCTTATACACAACATATCCTTCACTGTTTTTTTTTCAAATAACTTTGTCTCTGTTTAAGGCTCAGGGAGCAGGATTTTCTCTCTGTTGTCACCTACCCTCCCAGGGGAGGAATAAAAAAAAGGGAATAGAGAAAAAGATGCTTCACACAAGGTCGGAAGTTAAGACTGTAACAAGTTTAATGAAAAACAACAGGGGAAAGGAAAAGGGAATTAATAAGGGACAAAGGATATTTAACTATATACAAAACCCAATCCCAGTAGTCCCGAGTGGAAGTGTCCGAGCAGTGCCTTGTAGCTTCTGCGACTGCTGTGACTTCTCACCAGGGACTGCAGTGGTGCCAGGAGCGGATGGTAGTGGATGCTGCCGAGCATGTGGAGGTAGGCCCAGCCGTGCCAAGATGCAACAGGAAGCAGCCCAGGAAGCCAGGAAAAGCCCTCACAAACCTTGGGTCTCCTCTGTTTTTTATAGACTGTGGCCAGAAAGGGGAGGGAACAGTACTGATCGCTGACCCCCCAGGGTCCTACAGACACAACCTGTCCTTCCCTTTCAGAGTGTTAACCCTTAAACCATAACAAACTTTGAACAGTTTAGTCCCGAAAGGTACTTTATGTCAAATCTCCTCCATATTCAAAGGTTTTCAGTAAGGCTAGTTATTCTACAGTGTAAGATGCAGAATAATTTGACCACAGAGATTTCTTTCCAAGTAAAGGTCTGGATTTCAGGATAGTTCTTTATTGTTTTGGTTTGGGTTTTTTTTGGGTTTTTGGTATCAGCTTTTGTTTTGCTTTTTTTTGTTTGTTGATTTGTTGGGGATTTTTTGTCCTTAAAAACTAGATGGTCCAACATTGATAAATTCCAAATGTCAAAGAAAAAATAAATTATTAATGCCCAACAGTTCTTGGCTTTTTGCAATTTTTATGTATAATTACATCATACATAGACATCACATCATCTGCCTATCCAACTGTATGCTAGATTCAGTGTGTGCACCTCAGTATACAGAAAGAAGTATAAAAGGACCTTGCCCACACTGAAAGCCTGAATTTCTGTGCATGAAGTGTTAACAAAGTGCTGACAAAGACTAATGCAATCTTTTCTATGTGGAATGGGAAGGAAGAACTATTACTCTAAGCAACTGTTAATTTCTCTCCAAAACCTTCCTACCAGCTGAATAACAGAGCTGGGATAACTGACTTGATGGAGGTATTGTTCTTTAAAACCTAAGTCTATTTTCCTTCTGTTTTTTTTTTGTTTTGTTTTTTTTTTAAGCTGCTTTGGACTGCTCCATCATTTATTCTCTGTATCTCCATAAAGAATATGTAGAGCCTTTGATTTAGCTTGTAAAAAGAGAGGTATTTGCTTTCAGAAAGGGTAATCATCATTGCATGTGCTACCAAGATCCTATGTACACCCCCTGTGAAAGATCCTATAGCTTACAAAATATTTACATATATGTTTGCAGTGGGAAAGCCTTGAGTAGAGCCATGGAAAAATAACACGAAGTTATATTATTTGAGACAACAAATGCAGTTGTGTTACTGAGTCATAGTAACTTTCATGAGAGAGTGCAGTAGACCTGACCCACCTATCATCTAAGCCTCAATTTATCTCAAAGCTGTAATTTTCTTACATTACTGGAAGCATTGTACAACGCCTTGAGTTTTGCAGTCGCATAGTGTTTAATAATAACTGAAAGATGATTGCAGTACTTCCGCATATACACACAAAAGCTTTCTATAAATGTAAACAGGTAAAACTGAAAAGAAACGGGGAAAAAATCACAAATATATATAGTAAAAAGAAATCACAATTGGTGTAGGACAAACAATGAAGATAATATACTTTTATTTCCATTTGGACGGATTGATTTTTGTAGTTGTGAAACAGAATATCTGTATTTTATAAGAAAGCAAAAGCTTGTGTTCGTGACCAGTCTAATGAGTTCTAACATTTTTAATTCTGAATCTCATCTATTTTAAGATGCACTAATTTGGGCACAACTATCAAGAAAGGACATAGAATTTCAAAGAATATTTTTAAATGTCACAGCAGTTTATGTGAGGAAACATTTCTTTCCTGTGTCACTATTTACCCAAATTGAGATTATTACCAATATTTATGTTCTTTCTTAGAGTTTAAGACATATACTAAAAATATTTTTTTAAAAGTACAGCAGAGTATGATAAAATACTTTATCCCATGCTGAGAATAACAACCAAGATGAAACTTATGTAGAATTAAATTTGCATTCCAGTCAATGTTCATGTGTATAATCAAGTACTGTGTGCAGTTAAATGAGTCTGTTGTCTTGCTATAATGAATATCTGCATCCATCCTAACAGTTAATGAGGAGTAAATGACTTATTATCAGTGAATGGCAGTATCTAAATACCTTTGCAACAAAACCAGAATATTAATATGTATAGCTAAAATAGATCTTAAATGATAATGAACTTAGACTATTATTTTAAAAGCCTCTGGTGAGGTTTACTGCTTCTGAATGGAATTGGAGCTTACCTGATTCAAGTGCCCTTATATATTTGCAGAGTTAACAAATGATTCTTTAAAACTGTATCTCAGAACTGAACGGAAAAGGGCTTCTATGAAATACAAGGGCTGCCATGAAGTATCAGACCACAGATTTCTCTAGTTCAGCATTTTATTCCCACCAGAAATTAAGGCTATTCACTTCAGTGGAAGGAGCAAGAATTGTCTCTATAGCTGATTGTGCATTAACCAAATCACTTCCTAATCATCTGCTGAGGGTGAGCCTGTGTCCGAGGCACAAAGGCTTATGCCTTTTATTTTCATTTAAAAATATATATATATTTTCTAATATAAAGGAAATATCTCATTGCCACATGAATGTCAAATTAATTTCTAAATATTTCTAAGCTCTTGGTCTCAGTTGCAGTTATGGAAGATATTTGTCTTGTTGTTCAAGTATCCCTAGCAGCGAGTAGATGAGATGACTGCTTGTTTACATGGATGAACAAATTTTGGATAAAGAATTAGTTGTGGACTTTAATTTAATTCTTCCTAACTTTAAACATCTTCTCAGCTATTATTTACATTTAGGAATCTATTTCCAAATCTTTGCTTGATTCAGGAATATTGAAAATCTCACGTGGTCTTAGCAAAATAGTAGAACTATAAGCAATTTTTGATTTTGCCACCTAATGCCACAAAGTTTGCATAAATTTTTGCCTGGATTTCATCATCTCCAAGATGCAATCCTAGACATGTTTATTTTCAGACTCTTCCACTGAACACAGGAAATGAACATGGGAAAATTATTTAAGAGGAATAATTTTGGGGTGGGAATCATTATTATAGGTATTTTTAAGAAATTTTCCCCTTTACCTTAGATATTATGAGAGCAATAGATGTTAAAATTCTTGTGTTTCTAGAAGAAAAGACAGGTTCCACTCTGATGCTGTAAGTGAAATTTTATACAATACAGCAACACAAGAAAAACATTAGACTTCACTGTAGGCTTGTAGAAGTACACGGATGAAGAAGTCTTAATGTAAATTGTTACAGCGCTCTTTGCAATTTGATTTAAACATATAATATTATGTATCTATGCGGCTAATTGATGTGTGTAATACTGGACTTCAAAGAATTAATATCTGAATTTCACATAATGAATGTTGCCAATTCTAACTAGTTGTCATGAGAGAATTTCAGACCATTTCCAGGATAATTATTTTGTTATACTTCTTTTCCTGATTTAGAGAAATTCTCAAACAGAAGTAAGCATAGAAAAGGGTTAGAAATATATTGTTTTCCTCTATTTTTTTTTTAATGCTTTCATGTCACCTGAAATTCAATATTCTTAATACCATGTTGGTTTAAGATGGGCCTGCTTACAGATAATACACAGACAAATCACAGACACACCTGAAGTGGAAAACAAGGTAATCTATGTCTGTGTAAGTTAACTCCAGTTTTAGCTCAGCTCTGTGTTCAGTCTGGTGTCTGTTAGAGAAAAAAGCATCTCTGTTACTGATATTCTGTGATATCTTCAAAGATTCTTTGGCACATTTCCTTTCTGTGGCACATTTTGACAGTTAGGTTGACAAATACACTCTCACTTTTGCATATTTCCCTTTTACATTTTCTCTTTAACTGAGCTAAACCAAACTGGTATTTGTTAATCAAAGTACTTAATGACTTAAATGCCATTAATGAACCAGTAAGGTGAATTAAAAGGCATCTAGATACCTGGTTTCAATATACTTGAGTAGTTTCTCTTACCCAGAATTTCCTCATAGGTCAAAGGAAGTACCTGATGTGTACACCAAGTAATTTATTATTGTATTTGAAATCTTAACCGTCTAATCAAAGACTTATAATAAGTTTAGAACTTATTATTATAAACAATCAAATAAAATATAAATATATGTATTCGTGTACATATTTGTGTATGTTTGTTTGCATATTAATAAATTATATATAACATATTATACACATTCGTGATATTATATAGTTTAATGTAACATAATGTGACATAATATAAACTTATTAATTTATTTATAGAAGGGAAAATTCTTATAAAACAATAATGCAGTTAAAAATAAAATACTACTGGACTAAGGGCTTTGTTTCTCTGGACGTAAGAATAGACATTTTGTTCAATGATAGCTGGGCACCAAAGTTTTACAAAGAAACATCAGCAACAGATGCTTCATGACTTCTTCTTTACAAATTTTTTAAAGTTAGAAATTAAATCCAAATTATGGAGACAAATGACCAATGACTAGAGCTTATACAATAGATCAGTCAAAGACTAACCAAGTTCTAATTTAGTAGTAACACCCAGTAAGAATACCACTTCCTTGGGTATAGCACTGCTGCACTGCTAGTTGTGCAAGGCTTTCTTTGAGATAACAAGAACTGAAGCATTTGGTATAAAAGAATACAGGAATCCAAATATATTTAATGAGAAGATGATGCATTACCAAGATTTGAGGATTTTCTGAGAAGAATATTTAAGCTGTAAGAAAGTATTCTGCATCCAATAAAATTTTGCCTTAAATAAAAAAGTCTCTATAAATATGAGCGTGTAATCAAAGTAAAAGAGTTTCTTCCTTCAGTAAACAATTTGAACTCATCTCCAGACAGCATGTGGGAACAAAGGACAGTTGAAAGGACAGGGGAACTGGAACAGTTGAAATCCTGACTAAAACAAGCAGTGGAAGGATTGCTGATGGAATTATACCAAGAAAGAAAAAAAAAGGGGTATGTACTAGAATGGTGGGAACAACCTTTAATGTAGGAATAGTTGGTTATGCTGTAATAAGTCAGATTCAAATTGTAGAATGTATTCCTTGGATGTTAGGAGTAAGCAAACTGAAAATATTTTATATCAATGCTTTTCAAATTTCCTGCATCATAAATTGGCTTTACACCTAGTGTTTATTAGACTGAAAGCGTGTATTATCATACTACCAACGGAAAATGTTATGGTGTATTGGGTTTTCTCTGAGGGGTTTTTGGTTGTGTCTTTGGTAAGGGGGGAAGGGCTATGGAGATGGCCCTTTAAGAAGCTACCTGAAAAGCTCCCACTTTGCCTTCGTCGGACCCACCTCTGACCAGGGCCAAGCCAATCAGCGCCCCTATGAATTCATATATTTAAGGGGGGTGCAGAGCATGCCTCTCTCTCTCTCTCTTTCTCACTGACCCTGACCAGCATGGCCCCAGGTGCGGGTGGTGCGGCCCTGGCCTTGCCCGGCTGGGCGGGGCTAGCCCCGACCACAACTTAAGCTTAAGCCCCGCTGCAGCTTCATCCCTAAATATAAAAGAGAGAGAGAGCCGGTGTTGGGAGTGGGAGTAGGACTACCCGGAGTAACGAGGTATTCTCAATATGAGTATGGTCGTTCTCGTTTATTAAGCAGAGTTACACAGCTTTTATAATCTCGGTTTTAGTCACGAGATAGTCACAAGCAAAGCACTCAGCGAATACATATAGCTAATTGGCTGCTGTCCATGCGTCCTGACGTATGGATGGTACGCCTACTTGCAGTTAGAGAGTCCGGCTCTTATCTTCCTTAAAGTTGCAGGTGACCCTTACTCATACGCTGGGTTGGTCACATCGACAAGATCATGGCCGCGCTGGGAGAGCCAGCACTCCACAATTCCCCCTTCTTCTTTTTGAGCAACCCAGGTCTGGAGAGTGGGGCCCAAGGAGAACAGCTTTGAAGAACACCAAGGTCAGTTTGAAGGAAAGAAAAGAGATGGAGGAGGAGGAGGACACAGAGCCCAGGTTTCCCCTTTGAAACCTGTGGCAAGAGCTGGGTCGACTGGTCATGTGTGAGGAAACTGTGACCATGGGCAAACCCAGATTGGAGTTTTGTGGACTTGGGCTGAAGCAGTTTTGTGTGTGAGGGAAACTGCAGCGGTGGGCAGACCCATACTGGACTTAGGAGGACTTTTTTCCCCTATGGAAAGGGGCCACGTGGAAGCAGAGAGAGAGACACTGGACTGAATTTTTTTTTCCCTTTAAGAAGCACGTGGCAGGAAGACCGACTGCAAACCCCCACTCCCATCCCCCTGCGCCTCAAGGCAAAGGGGGAGGGGGAAGGTGAAGGAACTGGGAACAAAAACTGAGCACGGGAAGAAGGGAGGGGTGGGGGGAAGTTGTCTTGATTTTTAAGATCTGGTTGTATCTCCCCATTGTTCTACTCTGATGTTGGTAACAAATTAAAATTGTTTGGTTTTTTATTCCTTATGATGAGCCTGTCTTTGGCCTGTGACCTGTTTAAGTGGTGAGAAGCCCTTCCAGTTCTTATTTTGACTAGCCCTTTTTTGGGGCATCATGGTGCTCAGTTATGTACTGGGCCTAAACCATGACACATGGTCAAAACAAACTGAAAGCACAACAGTGCTTTGACTGTAACCTGAAAGCAATTTTCAAGTGAAGTGTTAAAATATATTACATAAAAAGTGATTTCAGTGTAAATATATACTTTTATATTCATTTAAGTAAGAAAAACAATATGCAGAGTTGGTTTTGGAGTGTATACTGTTCAAGATGCTATGTCCCTTTGTTAGTTGTTGATAAGTTATATTACTGGAATTTCCTGGATAAAGTCACAGTGATGGTCGTGAAACATTAGGGAGAAAACTCTTGGTACAATAATAGCTTTATTCAATCATATATTTGCTATGTAAGATTAATAAAATTATTTTATTTATTATTTATAATAGCACTAGGGAACTTGCTTGCTTAAGTAAAGAAATAGATCTTTTTTATTTTTATGGTGAAATAAATGTTAAGGTTTCATTTTAGTATCTGGTTGTCAGTTACTATCCATCAGCTATTCTTTTCTACTTTATTCTAAAAAGGTTTTCTGTGGTACAGTCTATTTCATAGCTTTTTCAAAGAAATCACATGAAAAGTGTGAAAGTATTCAATGAGCCATGCATGCCTACATAAAGTTAAATATACTTTTTATCTCAGTTGCATATTTATTTTATGTAGTATGTCACTTGATTCGCAGTGATTTGAAAATTTGTGTGTTGCTTTTCAGATCAAACCTCACATTAAAAATATTATTTGGTAGCTAGAACTGTTCTACTGAGATTGAAGCCATCCCCAGCACCTTTAATTTTGCATGTCTCTGCTGTGTGCAGCAGTTCTCAGGTATACTGTGTAAATACAGAACAAATGGTTTGGCATCAGTACAGTTATTCACACTTCCTGTAGCAAACCAGTACCCACCATCACTTAATTTATGTTGCATCGATAAAGTACATCCATTTTCTAAATTGCTGCAGGGCTGTGCACTATCTTTAAGATTATCAAATGATATCTTACTGGTATGAAACTTTGAACTCATTAAGATCTTCTGTGAGCAGGAATCTTGGTAAGATGGTATATATTTGTTCACAGTACAGTCAGTTCTCTGTTGTGGTTTTTTTTTTTATCACCCACATTAGCAGAGCTGCGCCACTTAAAAAAAGCTTCAATTTTGATTCTCTATTTTATTAAAGCCTATCTTTAGAGTTTGTAAGCTTTTCATGTGGCTGCTGTTATATTTGCTTTAAGCAAAATAAGAACATTAGACTTACCTAAAAGCTCTAGCTGACTCAAATCTCATCATTGAACACTTTCTGATTCACCAGTAAACTAAAAAAAACCCCAAACAATTGGACATGTTTTCTTGACTTATAAGTATGATATGTTTTATAAACATAGACATGTCTAACCAAGTTATGATGAACTGCTTTATTATAAATAAAAACTAAAGTGTACTTGGAAGTGTTTTGAATAGTTATGTATGAAAAAGTAAAACAGATACTTCAACTTTGTGTCAAACTGTCCTGAAAAGAAGAAAATTTGAAAATCAAAATATTTAACTCCAGATGACATACTTTCATTTTCATTTCAGAGGAAGAATTCAAGAGTACATTTACAAACATTGAAAAATAAAGGAAAACTGATCTTTTAATTCAGATTAATCAGCTGCTTGATCTCAAATTCTGTGAGTTTTTGGTTTAGGCTACTGAACTTGAAAGTCAGTTTCTCAGCTGTAAGGAGTTGGTATCCGTATTTGAATACAAGGATACCACTACTTGGAAGTAGCCCCTTTCCAATTTTGCTGGAAGTTAGGTATCTCTTGAAAAAACATATATCAGAAACAGCAGCCTGGTTAAGCATCAGGTATTCATAATTTTCCAGTTTGCTATAATCAAAAGTATTTCTGAAATGAGCACTTTTGCTCTTGCTTCTTGTGACATAGTAAAAGATATGCAAGGAAAGAATAAGAAGATTGTGATGGAATCCTGACCGCATTGCTAACACTTTGTTTCTTACAGATTTCAGAAGCAGTCTACTTACTTTATTTCACATAGCTCTTGCCACTTGTCAAATAGTTCAACAATTTCCATAATGAGAATATTTTTTCAAATGTATGTAAATCCAGTTCTTGAAAGCAGTTCACTTGCTCCAAAATTTTCTTCACTGGCAATCTTTAGTTCAATTTTCTACTTTGATTAAGGCCTTTAGAAAATTTATTCTTTGGAGTATATCTTCCATTGTCTTCCACGAAAAAAAGCAAAATCTTTTTAAACTTTTCTCTGTTTCCATCCTGCAATGTCTCTCTCATGTTTTCTTCTCCTTCAGAAAAGTCTCTCTATGACTGTTATGAAAGACTCTAAATTGCATAATGTAATCCAGTAAAGTTTATGCTATGTATTGGTAGATATTTTCAGTATCGTTGAGAGGATTTGACCAACAGGTTATCTCCCACCTGCCTGAAAAACACAAAACTGATTGTACTATGAAGAAATACATACCATCTCACCAAGATTCCTGCTCACAAAAGATCTTAATGAGTTCAAAGTTTCATACCAGTAAGATATCATTCAATAATCTTAAAGATAGTGCACAGCCCCGCAGCAATTTAGAAAATGGATGTACTTTATTGATACAACATAAACTAAGTGATGGTGGGTTCTGGTTAAAGAAACCTCCTCGGTCCTTTCTGTCCTTACAGCACTGGCTCTCAGGTTAGGAATTAGAACTTCATGCTTATGACACGTATCTTTCTCACTGTTACCTTTGAGTTTGGCCTACATGTCTGCTTCTTGCTTGTTATCAGAGGGATCATAGGAATTCTTGCCGCTCATTTGATTTTCTTACTTTCTCAGTTTCTCCCAAGCTGCTTATCCAGCGGCAGTCTTGTTCAGCTGACTATGGGAAAGAACAATGTGTTCCTGACAGTAACCAAGGCTTCATGTTGAGGCAGTCATCTCACCCAGCCCCAGACTATTGACAGAAAATAGCAGTCTACTCAACAACAGAAACTATCGATCATATTTTGTCACTACGTATATACAAATATGTATTACAATGCAAATTTTTTAGAATTGTTTTCAAAATTAAAGCTATACTGCAAAAGGAAGAAAATAAGTGATGTGTAAAGTAGTCACAGATCTTCAACTTCATCAGCCTCACAGATCTTCCATGACAGAATAATCTAGGTATGTACTTAAGTATGTACTTGAGCTTGATTTGATACTCCCTATTTACAGTTCTACTCTTTACCCTATACTCCGTCAGACCATTGGGTCTACCTGCTATATGAAATGACCTGGTTCATTCTAAACACACATTACCAAATCTTCTGCTTAGTTACTAGATAGAAATATAGTAAATATTGGCATCTAATTTCAGCAGTCATCAGAGCCACTAGATAAGTATAACATATCCTCTACTTGTCCACAAGTATCACCTCTACATTTCTGTTGAACTTTTTCCGTTAGAAAAAAAATCCACACAGAACAAATCTCAGCAGTAGAATCAGATTTGTTGTAAAAGTTAAGAGGCTTTTATAGTACATCAGTAATAAAAAACCTAATGTATAAGAGAGATGCAAGTATTACCATTAGAATATCTGTAATAGTGGCTGCTTTTTTGTTTGTGCTCTTTCGCAAGAAATTATAGCTATTTCTGATACCAAATACATGACAACTTGACCAGGACAACTGCATTCCATGCTATACATTATTCACAAACTGGAAAATTATGCAAATATGTAACCATTTGGGATTGAAATTCATGTCTAAACAGAGCATTTCAGTGGAGCCTGGGAAATGCATCTTATTAATCTGAAGAATTTATTGGAAGATGATCCTCTTATGACCACGTGCTGCAGAATGATTCTTTTTTATTTATGCTTTCACAGAAAAAATGTTTAGTTCTCAGAACTGCAGGGAAGAGTCTTAAACATTTCACAATTTAAAATGTTGATTATATAACTCAAAAACTATTTAAAAGAAATTAAGTTTTAGATAGAAATAAGTAATTAATAATCTAATAATTTTTTGGGTCTCAGTCATGCTTCCTAAATATGGGATATCAGTATTGTCTGTCTATCTTGTTTAACTGTTAAAGAGGAAAATAAACGGTAAAGAAATATCATACAAGATATTTGCACAGAGAAGGTCAGTCAAAGAGAAGGTCAGTCCAAGTGCAGCTGGCCACCAAGGCACATGAAGTCTTTCTATGCTCTGCTAGGATCAGATTTACAGAAGACAATAGATATCTGTGTGCTCACATGTTGTAATCAATTCCTTTCTTTACATAAAATAAAAATCTGAAGAAAAAAATATTCAAAACTGTTTACAGAAACAATATAAGAAGTTGAGAAATTTGTCACTATTAATAATTCAGATTGTTTGTTAGATATGGTAGAACATAAGTAACAGTTGCATTTTATGACTGTTTATTTTTCCTTTTAATCACTTAGATATAGTAAAATAACTTATTTCATAATATAGTGAAGCAGAACAGTAGAATTGCCTGATATAAATACTAAGCTCAAAAGTAATATAATCAATACTGTAGTTAGCCTTTTTTCTTTACATTGCAGCTTTTACTACACCTTGACTAGTTGGTAGTGATATTGTAACTAAAGCAAATGAAAATAATAAATTATAATAGCAGTGTATACATATATATGGAGCAAAACAAAATGAGATAAAACAACATCAGCTAATCTTAAGTAGAACTCAAACTCTTATCTTTATCCAGTCAGGGGTAAAGGATCAGGATTCATAGTATAAATCAGAGCTTACTTTCAGTGATATTGGAAAATTCATGTTCATACTTTGAACAAGTGGGTCCAATTTCATTTTTTTAGCTTGTCTTTATAAAACTCACTGAGCTGTTTCTGTAAATGCCATCTCATTATTTTATGTTTCACTATAGGCAATTTTGGGATACTTTACGTGAAAGATGCTTTATGGAAATAAATTTACTTGGCTTTTGCATGTAAAAGTAGGGAAAAACCTTCCAACTGTCCTGGAGTTTTTACTTTAAAATGTTATTACAATGCCTTTTCAATATTCTGATGCTTCCTAGTATATACTGTAAAGAAAAAAAAACAGGAAATCAGTGTAAAATTATAGATACAAAGTTCATATTTCTTTTGTTACCTTTCTTTTATAGCAGCTTTTTACTTTATTTATATGACATTTTTCCAGATGGTGCTCATGCATGAAGTGTGTATTTAATGCACACCTATTGCAAAGGAATTAATAACTAATATTAGTGAGACATGTTAAGATGGATGGAATATTAATCAAACTTATATACAGTGCATTAGTTCTTTATAATTCAGTTCTTTATAATTTTTCAAACATAGCTTTATTTCAAACAAATTTGATAATTCCTTGATTTGTCTCTCATGCTTCTGCTGTGTTTTTTTGGTTTTAGAGTACTTTAGGGGAGAAGGGGTTTGCCTTGTTTTGCAAAAGATCCAGTGACTACTTGGAGCTAATGGTTTTCAACTATGCTTTCTGCTTCAGTACCTTGCAGTTAATCATTAATCCTTAGGCAGTGACCTGAACTTTGGTCATTATTGCTTAAAAAGTCACAAAATATGTTAATGAAATCTAAGAAATATCTAGGTTATGCTCAGAGATCATGGCTCCTGGAACAGATGGAGAATGATGCTTGACAGCCTACAGTAATTAATATTTATGAATGAAAAAGAGTTGAGGAGTCTGCCTACATGACTCCTTACAGGCAACGCCATTAAAAGCCTGTAAGAAAATATTTATTTCTGTGGTACCTGATTTCATTATGAGAGAGGCAAAAGAACTGTAATGAATTATATATATGTATTAAAAGCAAATGAACAAAGGTAAAACAGTAAAATTTGTCAAATCCATGCAAGAAATAAAGGACTGTGCCAGTTTCTTCAGATATTCCAGTTTCTCACAAACATCACAGCATTGATGAAATCTCCTTAGGCCAGTGACAGCTTTGTTTGCTTCCTGCTGCATGACATCTGCCCCTAAATTTTCAAAGCAATACACAGAAATTTAGCTTTGTAAATCTTGCTACAGTCAGAAGAAACTCCTGCAGATCTGAAATCGAGTTTAAAAAAAATTACCTAGAAAATATTTGCTGTCTTTTGCAAGTACTACACATCAGAATTAAGAGCAGATTGTTCCTAAAACAATTATTTTATCTATGAAATATAATGTATTGTCATTTTTTATAAAGTACAATTGAGGCAGAAAACATTATGCCTGCTTCAGTTACAGGTCTAGGCTGTAGCTCACAGGATAAAACTTTTAACTTGGAAAACTATCATTGTTGCCATTAATGGCTCGATCTCCAAGTGGAGACTAGTGAAGAATGGTGATCCTCAGGGATCAATATTAGAAAAGGAGCTGTTTAACATCTTTGTCAGTGACATGGACAGTGGGAATGAGTGCACCCTCAGCAAGATTGTCGATGACAATCTGCAGTGGTGCAGTCAACACTGGAAAAAGGAGGTGCCATCCAGGGGGACCTTGACAGGCTTGAGAAGTGGGCCTGTGTGAACCTTTTGAAGTGCAACAAGTGCAAGGTCCTGCACCTGGGTTGGGTCAGACCCCAGTATCAATACAGGTGGAGGGATGAAGGGATTGAGAGCAGTCCTACAGAGAAGGACTTGTGGGTGTAGTAGATGAGAAGCTCACCATGAGCTGGCACTATGTGTTTGCAGTCCAGAAAGCCAACCGTATCCTGGGTTGCATCAAAAGAAGTGTAATCAGGAGGTCAAGGGAGGTCATTCTTGTCTTTTACTCCGCTCTGGTGAGGTCCCACCTGGATTACTGCATTCTGGAGCCCAGAACATAAGAAGGGCATGGACCTGTTGGAGTGAGTCAAGAAGAGGGCCACAAAGATGATCAGGAGGCTGGAGCACCTCCTGTATGAGGTCAAGCTAAGAAAGTTGGGGTTGTTCGACCTGGAGAAGAGAAGACTCCAAGAAGACCATACAGCAGCCTTCCAGTACTTAAAGGGGACTGACAAGAAAGATGGAGAGGAACATTTCACAAGGACGTGTAGTGATAGGACAAAGGGTAATGGTTTTAATCTGAATGAGAGTAGATATACATTAGACGTTAGGAAGAAATTCTTTACTGTGAGGGTGGTGAGACACTGGAGCAGGTTGGCAAGAGAAGCTGTGGATGCCCCCTCCCTGGAAGTGTTTAAGGTCAGGTTGGATGGGGCTTTGAGGAACCTGTTCTAGTGGAAGATGTCCCTGCCCATGGTACCTTTCAACCCAAAACATTCTATGGTTCTGTGTAAGATGGAATTCATTAGGGTATAAGAGGAGCAGCTGAGGAAGCTGGGAATTTTTTAGTCTTGACAAAAGGAGACTGAGGGGAGACCTTATCCCTCTCTACAACTATCTAAAAGAGATTGTAGCGAAATGGGGGTCAATGTCCCTGGTATTTACTGATAGAGCAAGTGGAAATGGCCTCAAGTTGTGCCAGGGGAGGTTTCTGCTGGTTTTTAGGAGGAATTTCTTTACTGAAAGGGTTGTCAAGCATTGGAACAAGCTGCTCAGGGAGATGGTTGAGTCACTATCCCTGAAGGTGTTTAAAAGATGAGTAGATGTTGTGCCTAGGGATATCGTCTATTAGAAGACTTATCACAGCTGGATCAATGGTTAGACTCAATGATCCTAAATGTCTCTTCCAATTGAAACCATTCTATGATTCTATATCTTTAGTTGTCTATATAAATAGAAAACACAATCTTCCTAACTTATGCTACATTTTTCTTCTGTATGTCATTGTTAAATACTTAATAGCCACAATAAAATTACTTTGCTTTGAATGCCACAGTGCTCATTGCTGTCAAACACTACAGTTTAAAAGTCACCTGAAGTAAAAAACCAAAATATAAGCTTATCTACGTGTTGGTTGACAGTCGGCTTACCATGAGCCAGCACTGTGCCCACGTGGCCAGAAAAGCCAATGGCATCTTGGCCTGTATTAAAAACAGTGTGACCAGCAGGTCCAGGGAGGTGATTATCCCCCTGTACTCGGCACTGGTGAGGCTGCACCTTGAGTACTGTGTTCAGCTCTGGGCCCCTCACTATAAGAAAGATGTTGAGATTCTGGAGCGTGTTCAGAGAAGAGCCACGAGAATGGTGAGGGGTCTGGAGAACAAGCCTTATGAGGAGTGGCTGAGGGAACTAGGGTTGTTTAGCCTGGAGAAGAGAAGGCTGAGGGGAGACCTCATCACCACCTCTACAACTACCTAAAGGGAGGTTTTAGAGAGGTGGGTGCTGGTCTTTTCTCCCAGGTGATGGAGGATAGAACAAGGGGAAACGGCACCAAGCTGTGCCAAGGGAGGTTCAGGTTAGAGATAAGGAGGAAGTTCTTTACTGAGAGGGTTGTCAGAGGCTGGAACAGGCTGCCCAGGGAGGTGGTGGAGTCACCATCCCTGGATGTATTTAAAGAGCGGGTAGACGAGGTACTTAGGGATATGGTTTAGGGGGTAGAGAGGAGCGGTCGGATGTGATGATCTCGGAGGTCTTTTCCAACCGAGCGATTCTGTGATACTCAATATAATCACTTGTGGAAAACCATTTGCAGCATACAGAGCAAGGTGGTTTTGACAAATGACAATGTAGTGTAGTATATTTTTCCTTGGTGTTTTTCTGTCCAACCTCTCTTCTCCAGGGGTACTTGGTTCTCCCATTAAAGCATTTTCAAAATAATGCTACCATACTTGTATTTACATTTGGAAAAAAAAAAAAAAGAGAAGGGAGAAGAAGAAAAAAGAAGGATGAACTTTCAAGTAATTTGCTTTTTATTAAAAACTCGTACTTCTGACTGTAAGTGAATACCATAATTTCAGATTTAGTGCATTTTTGTCACTTTCTGTTATGTTATTCTGGTCTGATGTAACATGATGCGACCAAAATAAATATGAATTAATCAGACATCTGCATTTACCTTTTTTAATCTGACAGAGTTCCTTAATATGCTGTATTAAGAGCAAAGCTACAGAAGCATGAAAAGTAAAGCCACTTGACTTTTCTTTTTAAATTCTGAGTCATTATTTTAAAGTTTTATAAACTGAGTTTAAAATATTATTTTATCGTGTCAAAGCTGTTATTTGTTCATGCCCATGAATATTTTCTCAGGAAAAGTAATGAAAAATAGATTAATTGCATTCACTGTTACATAAATTTTGAAATCCAAAGGGGATTAACAGTAACATTCTCAGCTTGTAACATTTCGTATTTGAAAGAAATAAAAGAGGTTGTAGACTGAAATAAAGGCATTTGATCCTTCTGCAATTAATGCATTAAAATTATAATTTTATACTCATTCTTCCAAGAAGCATTCACATTAAATTATATATTAAACCAAGGATATATAATGCTAGGTATAATACTAAATAATAAAAATGAAGTGGTTGCTGAGAGAACTAGAGAATTAGTTTCATTTTTAAATTTTTTGAATGTTTGTTCACTCAAATTGAGATTAATCCATACTAATCACATTTGTGCCTACCTTTATGTTTCATTCAGCAGTTAGAAGGTATCCATGGGACATATTCTTCTTGCCTGTTTTACACAAAGAAGGAAGCAGGAAACTATCTGGCAGTGTAAAAGAGAGACAAACCACAGTCCAGTGCCATTGCTTCCTCTGAACTGAATATATTTGGCTTTAATTAACAGAGCATATTGCTTTCCGATGTACTTCACTTCTCAGGATCAAGGAGTCTTGCCTATTACAGTTCAAATTAACATATTTCTTTGATTGAAATTAAGATACTATACCAATCTCGTGGCTTGACAATAATTTTTTAAATACTCCATGAAATCAATTTATCTATCTATCTATCTATCTATCTATCTATCTATCTATCTATCTATCTCTCTCCAACACACATACGTATATGTATGGTTTTTTGTCTGTGCTTTTAAATAAGCGTAAGCACAGCAGTAATACATTTCATTATGTTCTCACTGAAAACAAAGCAAAGGATAGCACTTACTATTTAAATAAATTACAACATTCCCTAGTTGATGAGAAAAAAGTGTAAGTAGAACAAGGATCTTGAAACAGCAAATTTCCTTGGGAAAAAATGGGGACCCAACGACAATACAGAGAGGCTTCCACCTTTTCAATGAACTAGCATGAATGTTTAGATATAGGCTTCACCTGTGCAATAAAGCATCTTGCTGTTCAGATATATGTGTTTTTGGTACCTTTACTGGAGATAATATCGCCAAAACTCCAAGTATTGAACCTGAGGTTTTTTTTCTTTTTACTCCAGAGTACTCACCTATAATTCTGCCAACTTGAACTGGATGCAGAAACAAGTAACTACAAACTGTACTGCAATTTTTTATATATCAGAAATATAGACCTGAAACTAAAATGTTCTAATCAAAACATTACATTCTGAGCAGATGACAAATTAGCTTGATTATTTATTGTGCAAACTGTTGACCAGCTGTAAATTTTACAGCCATCTGTAAATAAAGACAATTGGAAAAATACTGGAGATTCTAAACAGCTGCAATGTTAACTTGCTTTTGCATTTCTTCACCATGTAGTCCTAATGTGATGCTGCAGAATCTGCACAGTAACAGTGTAGTATGAATATGTAAATATGCAGAATATGCTTTAAGCTCCAGTCTGGCATGTTGATAAAACAGAAAGTCATTGCTCACTCTGAAACTTAGCATTAAGCTCTCCACATTTGCTAACATTAATCCGAACTACTCCATATACTGAAGCTTGAAAGTTGTTCAATTAAAACTCATTCTGCCTGGTATAAATTACTATTATTATGTTGTGAAAGGCAACCTGAAAATATCTGCTAACTAGTTATATGTGCACTGTCCTTCCTCTCACCTCACCTCCCAGACAGTGATTTCAGAAAATAGCCTTTAGTTATTTAAAATTCTGTCATGAGCTGGTTTAAGAAAAACAATGAAGAGCAGAGTACATGCATAATTTTTTGAGAACTTGGTACTTTAGGCTACTGAATAATAACTGCTGGCAATATCTATGTTTTGAACTTTTACTGTTATTTCCAGGGTGAAAAAGTTTACTTACACACACACACACACACACACACACACACATTTTATTGAGCTTATAATCATTGCTGTAGCCCATTGATTTGTCTTACACTAGAAGCAATCAGATGTAAAGTGACTTTCAGGTCTCAGCTCACAGAAAAGTAATTCATTCATGTACTGTTTTGATGAGAAAACAAACAACTTATGTGATGTTGCAGTCATTCTCTCTCATTTTTAAATAATACTCATTAATTTCAACTGTGTAGATTAGCTATCCAAACACAAATTCTGTAATTCTCAGACAAGAAAGGACACATATAAATATCTAAATTATAGTCTAATCACAAACAGAGCAGTTATTTGATTGGTAAAAATGTCATATTAATCACATGGAAAGTTTAACTTTTATATTAGCACCTTTAAGTCATATTTGAAAGCATTCATTTTGAAAAACTCCTGTAGATACCAGTAAAACCAGTAAGAGTCACTATATTTATTTCAATAAAAGTTATTCTGAAACCCTTGAATTTTCAAATTTGAAAGATCTTTAAACACATGTCTAACAGATATGTAGGTAACTCTACTAGGATCCACTTGCACCTAACAGCAAGCATATGCCAGCCAACTTTTTCTAAAATATGTCTGACTCCTGGGAGTTTTGCGTAGCTGAAGACAGAACATAAGAATGAGCACAATTAAAATCTTGGCAATATTTTCAATGTCAACACTTCCGAAACTCCCAATGATAGCTATAAATTCAAGCAGATTTTGCAAAAGTGTAAGAGGGCAGCGCAGTCTTGCATGCTGGATAAGATCTTTCATATTTTTGCATGGTATCTGACAGGGTCTGTGAGGCCTTCAGGCATCTCCAGCATCTTCCTCTGTTCCTCAGCAGTACTTGTAGCTTACTAAATATAGCTTGAGAAATATCTGCTAGAGAAAGCCTGAACAGATGGTCTTTAGGCCATAGAAACATGGGCAACTGGCTGGTAAAGTGCTCATGTACTTGTGGGGTTATTGAGACCTCAGTGGTGCTTACTGCAGGAGAGCTCTAGACCTAGTTCATATCTCAGTGTGGTTTTGCAGGATCACAGTTCCTGCACTCACCTTGCTAATGGGAGTGTCATTGAACCAGACTATATCTGTTCTATAGTAAACCCTCCCAAGACAGATACATTGCAAACATCAGCTCCTTAATGCCAATCGCTGCACTCTACAGATCCCCTTTTTTTTGTCACTATATTTTCTCATACATGCATAACTTAAAAGCTTCTTTTGAGGGTATTTAGAGTTGCAGACAGGCATCTTGATAGTTATTTTAATATTAATTTGTATGTGTCCTTATATGTAATAATTTTTAAAGAGATAAGCAATGCACCGTAGCTATTCAGTAATAACTTTTGAACTTGGCATAAATTCTGTTATGGTTTAGTAGACTAACTTCAGACTAATTGAAATACGACTCACTTAAAACATGAAAATACCAAACTGTGAATTACATAAATTATCATTTTAATGCAGAAGTTGATACATCTGGATTATAAATGAAGGAACTTACGGAATTTATTTCTCTACCTGGCTGCTATCACCTTGATGTGTTTAGTGTCAACCATGCTAATCACAAAATTTATTCTGTCCAGAAAAACTGACTGACACAAGTTTTTAAAAATTACAGCTCTAAAGACCAAAACCTCAACTTATCTAGCAGCCCTCTGTTTCTCCCCATCAAAGATGGTACTTCTCTTAATTTACATTTTAATTACTTCAAAGTCATTTAGCCATTTGAAAATATCATATTAGATGACTAAGAGAGAAAAGCAGGAGAAATTACATCAAATTTTACAAAATACCAAGTTAACAGACAGAAGATCTGACATTACAGATCTGCGCCTTGTTGTCAACTGACATTAACTGGTTCACAAGCTGTTCTGAACAGTAAAGAATGACTGCATTGCAATTTTCTTTACATTGATAAATGTACTCATATATCCCCTAACAGTCAGAGAGAGGAGCCATGTCATGAAAAATGGTAATGGCCGGGTCTTTTTTGAGTAAGATTAAATCACAGAAGAGGAAAAGAAAACCACATAAACAATCTTTCTTTGTAAATCTGAAAAAAAAATATCATTAGGCCATTCATCACTGGGTAGCAATATTCTTTATATCACAGAATCACAGAATCACAGAA
>NW_010156560.1:0-312 GCF_000695765.1 Mesitornis unicolor
GGGGGCCCATGTTTTTGGGAGGGATCAAGACAATATTGCGGAGCCATTGCAAGGATCCCACCAGCTGTTGCATATCGTGGAGTGTTTTGATGTTCCGACGGATTTTTATTTTGGGGGTGGTTACATAAGAACTTGTGATCCCCACTCCCAAAAAGCTTACACACGGTCCTCTTTTAATTTTCGCGCTCGCGATCTCGAATCCGTTTGATTTTAAAGCTTCCGAAACTGTTGATACCAGCTGGTCCACCTGATTTCCTGACGGCGCGGCGATCAAGATGTCGTCCATGTACTGGATGATAGTCGCGGTCGGGT
>NW_010156560.1:400-659 GCF_000695765.1 Mesitornis unicolor
CGTAGGTGGGGACGTTGGCTGTTTGGGAACACGACAGAAAAAGCAAACCGCTCCTTGTCCTCCTCATGCAGGGGTATCGAAAAGAAACAGTCTCTAATATCAAGGACGGCGCAAGGTTGTCCATCTGGTATCATAGAGTTCATGGGCAACACGTTTGGATGGGACCCATTGGTTGAATTTTCTTGTTTACTTCACGCAGGTCATGGAGAAGGCGAAATCCCTCGCCGGTTCGTTTGGGTATTACAAAAACTGGGGTGTT
>NW_010156560.1:729-1712 GCF_000695765.1 Mesitornis unicolor
TCCATTCGAGGCTTTGTCAGGGGCCACTGCTCGACCCACACTGGGTCAGGTGATTTCCAGATCAGTTTAATTGGTGGAAGTGGGTGTGCGGCAGTGGCCCTTACGGTAAATTTGTTATCCTGGCTTTTAACAGGGTTAGAGCCTCCCTTCCCAATAGGGGTGGGACTCCTGCTATGACGTATGGGAAGAGGGTAATGGTTTTCTCTGGTCTTTTTTCAGTGTGAAGCGTGATTGCTACCAATTGAGTGCTTTTCCGAGCTCGAGTTAATCCCCCGACTCCACCCACCATGGGGGCATCTTCCAATTTCCAATGCGGGGGCCAGTTTGTCTCAGGAATAACTGTAACATCTGCTCCGGTATCGATTAAAAAGGGAACACTAATGGTGGTGTCATTTAAGGTACTATAGCGGGAACAGATCCCCCACATCACTGGTGGATTACCACACTTTACTACCAAGGCCACCTTGGGGTCTCGCCCCCAGGGGTTGGTCCTTGCTGTCCCTGAGGTAGGGACAGGTTCGGCTGGATCGTTGATTGAACCGTAAAGTTGGCCGCTTCTCGAGGGGGCAGTGGGTTCGGGAGCGCTTTGCCCCATCCGGGGTTGGCATAGTTGGGCTGCCTCCCGTCCCAAGTGGGAGAGGGCTGTGCGTGGCCCGGGTGCCCTCTCCCCCTCCCGTTTCTTTGGTTTTTAGGTCTGCATTCCTTGGCGAAATGTCCTTTCTTTCCACAGGCCCAACACGGTCCCCTGGGTCGGTTTTGGTGCGGGGGGAGCGCTGCTGGCAGGTCCCCCAACCGAGGGTAATTTGTCCCAACGGGGCCCGCCTGGCCACATTTACAACATGCCACCACGTTCACTATTGCGGTGCGAACAGCCACCTGAATCAGGGCTAGATGCTCTTCTTTTGTGACATGCTTAATCATGTCCGCGATACTTGACCCCGCTGGCAGTGACCGTAGGATTTCTTTAGTTGCCGAATTACACT
>NW_010156561.1:0-30951 GCF_000695765.1 Mesitornis unicolor
TCTGTGATTCTGTGATTCTGTGAAACTTAAGGGAGTGATACGCTCTGATTGAAATGTAACATTTCAGCTATCCCATTGCAGCTGTTCAGCCGGCTGTGGCACAAATGGCTTTTTTTGGAGTAGAACTGATAAATGTATTTGTTCAAACTTTTCCAAAACAAATGCTGCTGCAAAGAGGTTAGGGTAAAATTTGTTCTCTAAGAGAAAAACAGCACAAGGCCACACAAATCTCAAGTAAGCCTGAACATCTGGCCAAATGCCATAACATTTGAGTGTATCTGAATGGTTTTTTAAAATTATGTGTGTGACAGTCCACATTTGTAGCACATAAATAAACACAATAAACAAAATAAACTTTTGGCCCAAGTTAGGAATGGCAAGACCTCATTCTGTGTAACCTCTCAGGAAATACTCACACAAGCTGTGTCCTATACCATTCTTCAATGAAAGAAATCTGAGAGATAATGGATATTTTTTACATTAAAATAATAATATAAAATTTAAACAAGCCCTCAGAAAATGGCTTATCACACTGGGGAGCGGGACAGATGGGTTGGCATTAAAACACTGCTTGCTCTCCTGTGCGTGCTTTGTATTTTTACTTTGCTTTGTTTTTGCAAACAGTTGTAATAGTCTGTGCCTTTTGCACAGAACCGCTATTTTTAATGAAAAACAAATTGTAAGAAAATATTTAAACAATACAGAAAGTGTGAACTGAAAAGTCTGAGCAGTACTGATGTGTTTGCACATGCATGAACACAAATATGACACATTAAAACCAAGAAAAGCCAACCAGGCAGTGCTAACATGGTGATCTTTTGGTCTGTAGAAATTCAAGCCCTGTTGCTTAGTTTGTGTTTTAGCACTTTCAGAGCTGTCTTCTCAAAAATTGTGTCTCACCTTTTTTTTGCAGAGGAAAACAGGTCGAGAATGAGGACACCTTTTCTGCCAGGTTATGTGGCAAAGGTGTGGACGTACTGCCATATCCTGTTGACTGAGGCTGATGATCTCCTCCTCTGCCTTTTGGGGGCACTTTTTTTCCTTCTTCTGTATAACTAACACCGATGTTCGTGATTCAGGTCATGAGAATGCATGAAGTAGTTTTATTTTGTTAGGTTTTCCTTAGAGAGAGGAATTGTTTTTTTCTTTAATAGACAAGTTTAATATTGAGGTTACAGGTTACAGATATATATCAGAAAAAGATAAAAGCACACACTGCCATTGTGTGTGTATGCAAACACCAGATGATGTTCATAGCTAACAAGAGCCAGTTGTTTTCTCTCTTCTTTTTCCTTCTTGTGGAGGAACCCTGCAGGTTTCAACATGCACTTTAACAGAAAAAAAATCAAATTTTATTTAAAACCTTTACCCACTTGATGCAAATCAGTTGCAACTATATCGTGAGGTCAAGGTCACAGAAACAATTAGTTCTTATGAACCGTTTGAATAAGGCATACAGTCTGAGATGTTGTTGTGATTTTCTGGGAAATGCAAAATCCCTTGTTGGAGAATGTAAGACAGAAAATCCTGGGGTTTTTGTTTCAGAAAGGTACAAGATTTCCGCGTACTTGCAATGTGTATTCTTGCTCTGAAATGTTGTAGATGTTACAGGACAGATTTTTGCCTGAGGAACAGGTGGCTGTAGATGTCTGGGAGATAGGAGTTTAATTTTTATTTTTTTTCTCAATTAAAAATTGCTTTTTGCTAACATGTCTATAGCATAACATAAGCATAAACCTATCTTCAGGCATGCAGAGGTGTGTCCAAAGACATCCAAATTCAGGTTTAATTTTAGGAATCCATAGTCAGCATCTTCAACAGAGAACATGGCACCCTGCGGCCCATCAGCGTTATTCATGCATGATGCTCTAGTTTTGGTAGGTTCACTCAAATAATTTGCTCACAGAGCATCCACTCTGCAGACTCTAGTGAAGATGTAACTCCTCTCAAATGAGCTTCTCTAGGCCTAGTGCAGCCATCTGGAGTCTGACAGAGACCAAGTTACCCTGCTGCTTGGCCCAAAATTTTAACTTGTTCAAAACTCAGCATAGCTGTAGCTGGTCCACTTCCATCACCTGAGCTAAATGAGCTCAGCTCCCAGTGCAGACGATCACACAGCTCTCTTGTACGTAGATGTGAGTCCAGTGTGTTTGGCATTTTAATGACGGGGAGCATGGTTTTTCAAGCAAATCACAAGTTCATCAGAAGACACAGAGGACCACAAGACTTCAAGGTGACCTTTTGTTTCCGGTACAATCCATTTTATTGCAAGGTTTGACACTGCATATGGACAGTAACAAGTTATTTCACTGCAGATCACTGCAGATCAAGGTGGATTTTGATACTGGCTGTTTGCTCAAGTATCAAATTTATTCCTTCAGATATGTGAGCAAGTTCTTTGTGAAGTAGCTCATCAAGGCTACCTAGAGAGATGCTGGTTCATCAGACCTGTTTCAGATACCCACTGTGGACTGGGTGCAAGTCCAGGGGGATAAATTTAGCTGTCTGCGTGGCAGACCTTTACTTTCGATCTAGTGAATCCCTCCCCTAATGTGTGCTAGTGAGCCACCTGGTCTGCAGCAAGGTCCTCTGCATGGCAGAGAGGGCAGCCTACGGCTGCTCTTGGCTCAGTGCAGGCAGCATTTTGCAGAACCCCAAACTATGGTAGTGAAGGAGATGTGAGATGCCCCTCTTCATTCTGAGGAGGGTAGCATAAACTCTGCAGAAATGGAGTTATTAACCCTCTGCACAAATGGGTTTATCTGAAGGAACAAATCTGATCATTGAGCAAACAGCCAGTAATAAAATCTGATTTTTGTTTGTTAGTCACACTGTGTATCTTGAAGGAGAGGCTCGTTTCTACTGGTGAGCAACTGGTTGTACCAGCCACGCCAGGGTGATAAAGCCTGAGTTTTGAATAGCTGTCAGCACAAAGGTATGTACTGCAAGCGGTGCTCAGACACGGATGTTTGCTGAGGGATAACTGCCCCTCTGGAGTGCCACCATTAATTGGATGGGACAGTTGCATAAAGCACCTCAGAACCAGACCAGTCTCCATCCTCTGACAGAGCCCTGAGGCTGTTCCTGTTCAGAAGAAAGGTGGGCTCCAGCAGCAACATGTCTCAGCTGGAAACTGCGATGGGAATGACCATTGCTGTCTTTGACAAGTATGCAAAGGCTGATGGCAACAGGCAAACCCTCACCAAAGCAGAACTGAAGACCCTTCTGGAAAAAGAGTTCCCAAATTTCCTCTCGGTAAGAGACCAGCGTGGCATCATTTCTGTGCAGCGGGTGCAAGGGCTGCCTCCAGACGTAGGTTTTAGTGCATTATAGGCGAAATTTCATCCAGAAATATGCCATTGTTTGTAGAAAAACTTTAAGTAAAAGAGTCTTTGCACATACTGTGTAAAACTGATTCTAACATTCAGGGTCACTCCTTGTTAACTAAACTCATCACTTGAGTTATCAGGACAATGGCTTTGAATTAGATTGGGTTTCATCTTCAGAATTCACCTACTTTTCCTGTTGATCCCTGGATTTGTAAGCTCATGTCATGTCACAACTGCTGTGAAGGTACTTAAATTGTCAGCACTTGAAGATCTTAATTGCAGATGAGGAAATTTCTCTAAATATTTGTACACTTACTTTCTCTAGGTATTTATGCTACATATTAAATATGCATGTCAAAATGATGCATAAACAAGAAATCAGAGCGAACTATTTTGCCTTTGCCTTTAATAGTAAAAGGAAGATCTGAAAAAGTGTTTTACAACATAGATTTGCATGTAATCATGTGTGTTTAACTAGGTTTTATATATTTTTTAATATAATTTATTTTAAGTAGATATTCAAAATGCTTACTATATTATAGTAAAAGTTTTAGCTGCCTGGGAAACAAAATGCTTTTCATCTTCATTTGTTTTTATTTGCTTCCTTTCACTAAAAATCCAGAAAACACTTTTAAATATCTTGTTCTTTCCACACAGGAATAATGTTTATCTGTCTGTATAGTTCTTATTCTTAATTGCAAAAGCCTACAACCAAATGTCCCAAATATGGATACTACTTTTTGTATCCACAATAATTCAATTTTTTAACAACTATTTCAGGGCACTGCAGCCAGGGTACTTGATATAACTGAATATCTTTCCATCCCAGCTATACGAAATCACCACTGGATTTATGACTGTCAAATGAAATACAGACGCAATACTCAGAATAAGAACTTGGATAGCTCTGAGGGAACAGATGAAAATGACTCTGGAAAAAACTCTGGCAAACAGAGCAGTGGTCATGACCCAGAAGCGTCACAGAAGCGACCTGTTCCTGATCACAGAGTTGTTTGTTACCTACAGCTCTTCACGTAAAGAAAACCAAAACCACAGTTCTAAGGGGGCATGGAAATCCCCCAGAAACTTGACTTTTGGTCTAATTAAAGTTGGAGAGCTGCTGTGCTAGACAGCTACCAAATGGATGATGCTCAGAGGTCACTCCTGACTATGGAACCACCTTTTCCAGTTCCCCATAGCTGCTCTTACTGACTCCACATATTTACTCAAACTGATGGAAAACCTGGAATTTTCCAGGAAGATGCTTAGTTGAATACCCTCTTACATTCTAGTCTCCATCTCCTTTTGGCATTTTGCCTATTTTAGGAAAAAAAAATAGCACAAAATAACATTTTATGCAAGCATTTTAAATAAATTTAAACCAACAATGTCCTGTCTTGCAGACTGATATCTGCAAGAAAGAAACTGAGAACAGAGGCTGACTTCAGAAAAAAAGTTTTATCTGCATTATCCTGACACTTACATCCGTATTTTTTTTTATTTGCAAGAAAGTTCTGGAAAACAGAGCCTTTAAAATACTCGTGTATATTTCTGGCCTCAGAACTGATAGTAGCTGACACAGCTCATAAATCTCTGGCAGAGATAAATCAATCTGAGGCAGAAATAAATTCTTACCATAGTACTGAAGGTCTGGACTGGGTTATAAAGAGCTTTCAAAAAATAATCCCCACATGTGCATTTAAGAAGTAATTCACAGCCTAAAACTAGTTCATATATTTCACTAAATGATTTAAAATATTGACTTATAAAATTAAAACTGATTATAATTTGCAAAGTGAAAAGGAATAAACCTTCCAGATATTCAGTTAAATCCAGGGAACTGACTCATTTCTTACTGATTTTAAAAGTGCATACATTTAAAGTGAAACATGAAATTACAGAATGAAAAATTTAGTTAATTAGACCATGATCAAGAATTGCCTTCAGATTTCAATTAAGGTAGTAATTATTTTAAATTTGTATAAATTTCCCAAAATTTTATATATTGTTTTCTAGGATGACATTAGAGTTATTTTTTGTTTACCTGCAACAAAATCCAGTTGTTTCCTGTATTAGATAGGTCTCTACTGCCACCCCCTGTTTATTTTTAAAAATGCGTTTTCTAAAAATCACTGGAGTTAATCAGTGCCAGGAGTAAAGCCAAAAAGCCCCCTTTTCTTTTAGAAAAAAAATTTTTTTTTGTTTTGTATTTTGGCAAAATTAAAAAAAAGATTCACTTGGATGATGCCTCAGCCTCGAGACTGACTGCTTCAGTCACCCCTTCAGAGTTACGACAACTTAGACAGAAAAGGATTTTTCTGATATTTTTCCCTACCGTAACTGCAGCTCAGCATCCCGCTTGCTTCAGGAAGTGCCTTCCCAGCCACCAGCTCCTGCAAGCAGCTTGTGCTGGGCCCCAAGGCCAGAGGAAGCACTTGAAGCACGTTTGAGGCTGTTTGCATCTTTGCTGAGGCAGCAGTGTTTAATGAAGCTTAAATTCGACATTTGCCTGAGGAAAGCATCATTTTGTGGAACTGCAAACTGCCCAAGCTCCAGCCGAGCCTTTCTAAGGCAGTGGGTGGAGAATGCATGGCATTGAATTCAGCTGGGTAATGGCCTCAGGGCTTTGCATTACACAGCTTTAATCATGATAAATGTTGTTTTAAACATAGAAAACATGCTGGTGCATGACCGCAGCTCTCAGGTGTAATAAGCCCGGGAGATCAAGCTTTGCAGAGGTTTGGAAGATGTACATCTGTGCCCATGCTGTGAGGATACTGAGCCTCATGTTTGGTCCCACTGCCATCCAGAGGCCCCAACCTGGGCCTGAGGCCAGCAGTGACATAAAGACCCGCAGTTAGAATGTGCTTTTCAGGCAGCTGGAGGAGATGTGTGGCTCCCACTGAGATGGGCAGGCAGAGATATCACAGGCCCATGCAGCCCCACTGGAGCAGCTGGCCAAACACGGTGCACATGAACTTATGGCTTTGTACCCAGACACATAATGCACAAAACAAGCAAAGAGAAGGAAAAATTAAAAGCAACTAAAAATGTGATAACCTGATATTCTGGGCAGGCCGATGGCAGGGCTGCATGCAGAAGCTGCTACACCCCCATCACACCCCCAACTCCCAGACAACTCAGTTGCAATCCCCCATGGAAAGGTGCAATGCATCCAAGACTACATTAGCCTCACACTCCCCAGGTGCTCCCACACGCCTCAGTGAGGGCCCAGAGCCCACCCTCCCCAGGCCCTTGTTCAGGGTATGGGTCGTGATGCTGCTGCATTAGGATTTGCACCACCTCTCACCCTGCCCTGCTCTTTTTCTTTTGCAGGCAGGGAAGGACAGGGATGCCATTGATAAAATCTTCAAGAGCCTGGATGAAAATGGCGATTCTGAAGTGGACTTCAAAGAATTTATCATCTTTCTTGCAGCTCTGACTTGCTTATGTCACAAATATTTTGAGCAGAATGCAGCCAAATAATTGTCAAACTGCTCACAGAAGCCGCCTTTGCCTGTGCTCCATACGCTGGTGGTATGGATCCCATCACTTCTGCCGTGTACTGCCATTCCATTTACAAGCATGCTGGGCTGTAAAAATAAATCTTACTGTGCTTACTTCCCTGTCTTGAATGTTAATTTCTGCTCCTTTGTGGTAAAGCCCGGTTTAACAGCTCCCACTAACTCATATTGAGTCGTTCCCCTCTTTCTCTGCTTTTAAAAATTCTATTCTTAGCCAAAAGGCTCGATATTTATCTCAGCGCAGAGGCTGCACAACGGTAAGTGCTGCTGAAGTCATGAATCATCTGGAGGCTGCCTTTACACAGCGGCATCTCTGGGAGGCAGTCTACTGAGCTTCAGCTGATGGAGGCTGCAGCCTAAATCCACGCTTGTGCCACCATGGCTCTACGTGACTGGTAACACCGGGGCTGCCCTTGGACCTGTTTGGTACTCTCAGCTGTGCATTTGTTGCAGGGCTGCAATGTAGGTGCTTTCTTGGTTAAAAAACCAAAACACTGTTTTTTTGTAGCATGGAGGATTCTGTGCAGTTTTATGTGCAACAATCTCACCCAGCTCATATGAATCCATCTTCTATGACATGAGAAGGCTTTTATACTAATATAATGATATTTACCATTGACAATGTAGGTAGGGTTGTACACCATCATGGCTTATACGGTTGCTCTGTCGCCTAATGCCTCCTCCCCACCTGGAGAGTGGGGTCAGGAAAAGGAAAGGAGATTTGTGGGTTGAAATCAAAATATATTTAATAGAATAATAATAACAAAACCTAATTAATAACAGTTATAACATAAAATACACAGTTATACTCAGCCAATATTGTGGATCAGTAGACCTCAGAGGTAGGACGGTAAACAAGTCCCTCTTGAGATATCAGCCATGGAAGAGGAAAGAAGGAGGAAGAAGGGGGGGTCATCCCCAGGAAACTCCCCAATTTATAGTAAGTGTGACATTTATGATATGGAATAGTATTAATTGATCAGACTGGGGTCAGCTCCTCTGGATTTCCACTCCCCCCAGTCTCTGCACCTGTTTATCTCAAGACTGCTGAAGGCCTTGAGCATCACTTACCAACATTAGCTGAAACCTATAACAAAGTTTTAGCACTTTGTTCCCATGAAACAGAGTGTTGTAGTCCTTACAAAAATGCAATTTTCCTCAACAGAAATCTGACTTTAAAATTATGTCCCCATAAACCAGAACAACATTGTAACCATTTTATTTTAAATAAATATAAATACCTCCTCAAGTAGCATGCCATAATATTCTTTCCTGAACCAAGACTAACAGCAACAATTATTTCTTTATTACCTGAAAAATGTCTGTGCAGAGAAGTGGAAGAGTTTGCTTTTGGAGGCACAGGCAACAGACATCAGCTGTGACTGCAGCTGGAGTGAGACTGAACCAATCTATTTTGAAGCACTTCACAGGTGAGCATCCCCACACAAACGTCAGGTTTAGTTCCTTTATCTTCAGAATGCTCCTACTACTGGTGCTACTCCTATCTTAAGCCACAAGCCAAGTCATTCCCTGTCCAACTGCATGTCCAGATGTGCTGTGCAGGTAGAGGAGTTGCAACAACCTGTGCAGCCGCTCACTGTTTATGAGCAGAGCTCCAGCTCTAGCTGGAGGCACTGGGACACCACGCAGCACAGCAAACATAGGAATAAGAGCACTGTTTTAACTGCAAAATCATTTTCCTCTTCCTCCTGAAGCCTGGTACAGAGATAACTGGCCACAGTCACGTGCCTGGAGCTGGAATGAGCACTTGGTTTCACTGTGTTTCCTGAGACTGGTTAAGCCACAGGTTTGACACATTTATAACTGTGTATAAGCATACATATATTTAAGTGTATTCATCTTTTTGGGAACCTGCTGGGAAAAGTTTGGATTTATTAGATTATTTCAGCCTGCTTTAACCACTGCAGGTGTCCTTTCTTCTAGCCACCTTTGGTTCCTGGCTTTGGCTGTATCGACTAAACACCACTTAAAACTTTATTCCTAACACCAAGGGCACTGTGTCCCAATGCACTTTAATGGCTGTGGTTGCCGGCTGCTTCAGGAAAGGCACTGCTCTTCTCTGCCTCACCACTTTGGGTCACATCAAGCAACCATGATCCAAGGGACAGACTTCTCTTGGTGACTGTGACTCTGTTCCCACAGTGAGACCTCAGAGTCTCCAGTCCCCCTCACACTACATGTAGCTGATGTACACACCAGCACTGTGCCTGGTACAGACACCCACAGAGGGGTCCCCCCACCCAAAAAGTGTTAGAGCTATGACTGCTACAAGTGGAAGAGCCACTGGTGCAGCTGCAAATGGCACTGCAATGGGTGCTGCTAGTCTGTGGTCATGGTTAAATCAGACAGAGATCGCAGTTAATGTGCAACGAAAATCCTGTGAGTGGTGCCCACATTCTTGCCTTCTCCCTAGTACCTGAGAACAGATTCCCAGCTTAGCATGGAAAACATACAACAAAAAAATAAGCATCAGTCATTCCTCATTCTCTAATAGAGTTCATAAAGTAGTATCTGTGCATGCAGGAGATTGCTTGAGAAAGAGGAAGCATGCATATGTGCATCTGCCTGTGTGTGTGAGCTCGTTTGTCCCCTGCCAAAAGGGACAACATGGGTTTGTCCCCATTGCAGCACTGCTAGAGACAGAGCCATTGCAATCAACCATTTTGGGCAAGGTCTGCCTTCTGTCCCCGAATCCTTGTGGCACACAGTCACGTTAAACCACACTCAGAGTGTTGGTGAGCTCCTGGGTGGCTGGAGATGAATTGCACCACAAATATTACACTTATGAAAGTAACATCACCTGCTTTATTGCAACAGTAATATTTCTCTGCACTACCTGAGCAAGACAACTACTAATCATGAAAGTGTGAAAATTCTTCCCAATCCGGGGATCCCAAATTAGCCCTTTTTTTCAGAGACTGTTCCATATTATTTCAGTTGTTTGAGATATCTTTACAGCTCTAATCTAGTATCTCCCTGCCTGATGGCTGCTGCGCAGCTCATCACTTGCAGGGCTGGCAGTTTCCAGCATTGCATCTCTCACTGGTTTGTCAAGGGTATAAATAAGCAAAGTCCTTATTGCAAAGTTGGTTATAAATTACAGATGCATTAGAATCTAAAAGGTTTCCTCTGCCTTGCTGTGCAATATCCACCCTCACTGAAGTTTTTTTTTTTACCACTGTGTGGCACTAAATGCAGACGTTTTATTACCCACTGAGCCCAACATTACATATATATAGAGACAGAATGTAAAAAATTTGTTAAGATTTAAAAAAAAAAAATAGAAGTGCCAATTTTATGTCTAAAGAAACACTGTACATCCCATCGAGAGCGTTTCAGTGATTGCAGAGGAAGCAGCAGGAGCCAAGAGCCATGCAAAGGCTCCATCTCTGGGGCTTTCGGCAGGGTTTAGCTGCAGCATCCCAGTCTCACCCTTGTGAAAGTTGTTTCCCCTTATTTGTAAATTGCAAATCCCTTGTGCAATTATTGTAGTATCATTCTACACCCCACTGAGATTGCTTTTACAACACATCTTTTAAAGATCATACTGGTGAAAAGCTCCTGTCTTGTCAGCCAAGAGATTCACGTTATTACTCCATCTTATCTGTTGGAATTTTAAACCAGGCTGTTCAGCAGTGAGAGCTGTATATCAGCAGCAGCAATGCTGTAATTTACCCCATATTCCACTTTTATTTTCTGAACTTCCTGCCCCCTATGTCCAATACCTAATACAATTTCACTCACTCTCTAACGCCATTTTGCCCGTTTCCCCGATTTTGTGCAGGTTTTATCTGTGCTCATAGGGCATTTGAAGATCTGGTTTACCCTGCTTAGCTGCCATTCTGCTTGCAGCAGCATAAACCTGCTTTGTAACCACTTCACCTCCCAGAATTGGTGTACTCCTTCTGTGAAGAAGTACCTGAGCTATTCCTCTTGCCACCAGCTCAAGTGTGCTGTGAAACAAGAGGGCTGTTATTTTTCTATTAGTATTTTCCTGCAGACCCCAATCCTGCAAGCTCTTGTGTTGGGCTCTCATGAGGCCCCCTGGCCCCACCAATACCTGTGAGAACATCTGGAGAGCCCAAAGACAGTGCCCAGGAGCACAGGAATGCTGTGTACTGCTCTGCTAACCTGAGGGAGATGTGCATGTTCAGAGCTGCGGAAAGAGGGGGAAGAAAGAAGAAAAGGGAGTTGGATTTTTTTTTCTTTTTCCCTGCAGATCTTTCAAAAGCTGTAACTCGGCGATGAATATTCATTTCAATGTAGTACTGAAAATTCAACTGATGACACCTAGGAGAGAAAGTGATCCAGGAATAAAAGAAATTAACATATAGCTCCCACCTTACCATAGAACAAAAGTGACTTTTCAGAATATATTATTTAACCTGAAAGCATTTGAGCAGAGTCACTTTAATATCTTTCAATCCATTAATTTTCTTCCCCAGTATTATTAATTTTCACTATGAATCTACAGTTTACCCAGAATATATTGTGTATTTCCTTCCCTGGATAAACTTTTGTCATTCAAGGTTCAAGCTGCAGAAATGCTGGACCTGGTTTTATACCTACTATTTGATCTCAGCTCTTAGGCCTAAACATATTATGTAGGATGAGATAGTTTAAGAAACAGTTTAGGTACCTGTAAGAGAAAGGAAAAGACAACATAAAGAGCAGCACAGCAAATGCAAGCTAACAAGTTGCGGACAGCACGTTTTACTTAGTTATGTTAATGGCAAACATAAAGATACGGGTAAAGATATTACCAGCAAATGGTGATATGGGAAATAATCATCTGTGATGAGTTTCAAATCAGGCAAAACTTAAAGGTAGAGGTCAGAAAGTCAGTGAAGCAGCAAACCAGGCAATAGGTATTTTTGTTATCTTATACAGAAAAAATATAAATCTGCATTAACAGTAGATACCTTTTAGAGGTTACAATACCAGTATCTATAGTTGCCATTCTGAAAGTTGGAGGGGTACTGTCAAGGCTTTTCAGGTTTTAAAATGACATATTGAAGTCTTATTTCTGAGAGTATATACAGGCAAAAATAGGGATAATGCTACCTAACCCAAAGTCACGCTGTGGTTTTACTGCGGAAGGTTCCTCATTATTTTGCTTTCAAGTCCACTGGGGCACATGAAAAAAAAAAATTCACCCATTCAAACATAGTGTTTATCTCCCAGTAAACCCAGTTCGGAGCCAGAAACTGGACTCTTCTCTCCCCGAGCCTTCCCTAGCACCCCATGCTAGCAAGCCCACTTTCAGCACTTGACCTACAGTGCCAAGATCAAGCTCTTCACAAAACAGATTTTAGCTGCTCTTTTTCTTATGAAAGGTGGGTAGAGGAGAAGGAGGAGGAGGCGTTACCTGTCTTTTATGCAACAGTCTCACTGTGAAATGCTCCTGTAGGAGCTGGGAAATTGTGTTCAAACCTTTCCTCAGCTGAAACCCACACACGCAGCTACCAGTACCACACCACACCAGTGTAAAACCGCAGGTGATGCTCAGCCCAGCAGAGTAGAAGTCCTGCTGGCAGGTGTTCCCCACTCCAACCACTCAGCAGTGCTCAGCAAAGCTCTTGAATGAAAAAAAACCCTGACTCCTGCTCAGATACCTGGCAGGAGAGATTGAGAACTGAGTTTTACTAAAGAGGGTTCACAGCTGCAGACCAGGTGAGGTTTGGAGCTTGCCTGATGGCCTCTAGGACTTCACCTGCTGCCTGTGTGCATGCAGCTCCCCAAAGGATGGACTCGTGCTTTTGGGTATCTATCTGAGATACCTTTCCTGCGTGCTGGGAGCAGAGACTTGAGGCTTATGGCAAGTTTCTCCAGTCTGCTCAGATCCACCCACCTGGAAATTAGTCATTTGCAGCTAATTGACTGTGCTTTTGTACAGCTTTTTCGGGCCATTTTCTTCCCCAGACTCATTTCTTTCTTTTTTCCTTCCTCGTCAATAATTTCTTTCTACTCCTGTACCAACCTGAAAACCTCCGGGTCACAGCTCCATTCTGGAAGCTGCTTGTTGTCTGAAAGGAAAGAAAACTTCTAAGAGAGCAGCTCTCTCTGCTACTCTCCAGCAGATGATCAACAGGTCATATATCATATTATGCTGCAGGACTAGGCATCAGGATATTGTATAAATAGGTTTGATTTTGCCTAGTAAACCTTACCATTATATCCAAATAAATGTACTGATTTTTTTTTCCCCATGAATTTATAGCTTTTTATTTAGATGCAATTGCCAATATAATTTTCCTTTGTTTTATGACAGGCAGAAGTAGGTCCCTAAAGTATGAGGTAGCTATTGACTGCTGCACTGAGAAAAAGCAAGAGGTTACTGAAAAGAGATGGATAAGGAAGCTGAGCAGAGATGTTCTCCAAGAGCCAGGAACTTCCCCTCCAGGATGTAAGTACAAGCACAGAGACTGAACCAACCTGCAGGGCACTGCCAGTTTTAGCCTTGCTACCTAAAAGGATTTAAATCTGATAAGAGCTTGAAATCCTAGGATTGTGGGTTTGCTTTGAAAGTGTTTTAATGTTCAAATATGTATTTTCCCTTAAAGCTGTGAAATCCTTGTTATAGTGATTATAGATCCCTTCTTTCTCCTCATTTCCAAACCCTACTCTGTAATTTATGTCTGTGACACTTTAAACAAGTAGTTTTGGATGAAGATGTTCTGGAAGGCACCGATACCTCACAAAAGTCAATGCTGTGTTTCTGACTTAACTTGCTCACCTGTGCTGACCTCAGCTAGTTCAGTCTCTCATCTCCATGAGATTTCCTATCTGTTAGTGTCAAGTTAATAGGTTTAAAGAGCTGAGCAGTAAAACCTGCTAGGTAACTAGCCAAAGACTCTGTGCCCTTTGCTGCTCTTTCCACAGGTACATTTCTGTCTGAAATGAGTATTCAATCTCCTATGACTAAAACAACTTCTTCCTCCCTATCACTGATTTCCCAAATGAAACAGGTGAGAGAAAGGGAAAGCTCAGAGCTGCAGCTGTAGGGGAGCTGGAAAGAATCTAAAGCAAATAATAAATCCCAGGTAAATCAAGGATGGTGCTCAGTTTGTCTCCTAGGGCTCTGTAGTTGGAAGCAAAGATGTATGCCTTGCCTGGGGCTCAGCCTGGGGCTGGGAGAAAGGGGAAGCCCAGAGCTGCAGTTTTAGGGTGCTGGAAAGCATCTTGAAGAGCTAACTTGGGGCTGCTGCTTGATTTCGCTGCTGCCAAATATGTGGTCTGAATGTGGAGCTGGGTGCTTGGCCATGTGCCCCGTTATGCTCCAAATTAACAAGGATGCTGTAAGCCGCACACTCCATAGGCTGGTATTGTTCCTGGTCACCAGCTCAGAGGCAGGAGGATTTTAGTCTGGTTTTGACAGGGATAAGTGCAATTTCTGCAAACCTGGCTGCTACCGGTCTTTTGATGGGAAGACTCTGTCAGCTTCCTCACGTCAGGAGGCAGCAGCAGCTCCTCGCAGACAGCCTGCCCTTGCTCACAAACTCCACAGGCACATCGCAGGCTGGAGAGGCAGGGAAGGTAACAAAGGGCAGGAGAAAGCCAGGGCAGCACAGTGGGGTGAGGCAGACCTGCAGGAAAGGACACTTTCCCCCAGCTGAATTTGAGCTGTATCCTTGTTTTTCCCCATTTTCCTCCTTTTCCTTCTTGTTTTCTTCCTCCCTGAGTACAAAGGAGCCTTTCAGCAGAAAGCCACTCTATGGTTTATTTTGTAAATAACAAACTGAACCATTTGTCTCCTCAGTTCCCCAAAATCAAGCAAAAGGACTGTCCTCCTCTTGACAGAGGCGGCTGCTATTTTGGCTGGCAGTTCAGCCCGCACAACGTCGTCCTTTCTAGCGAGTCTCGCACTGCTGCATGGCAGCTCAGCCTTTCAGCCTGCAGAGAATGAGCACATTAGGAGCTGAATATAACCAATGTTTGCTTCCAATTTGCTCAGGCTATGCCCAATTACTTTATTAATGGACTGGTTTGCAGCAGGGTTCAGATAGAACAAAACTGTGCTTTAGGTTTGGCTTTGCAGTCCTCCCCGTTTTAGAGCAATAAAAATGAAGCAATGTTAACTTTCCTTCTGTGGGATATTGTCTACTGAAGCACGAGCTGCTCTATGGGCAGCCTGTCCTCTGCAGAGTTCAGTGCAAATGGAAGCAGAAGTACAATTAATTTTATTTTTTTGATATGTTTTATTCGGAAAGGATGACTTTTCAAGAGACAGCTCAACAGCTTTAAATATCTGTTTAATAATTATTTTGGGATAATGACTATGGTGTTGTCCTCCACCAAGCAAGTCCAGAGTCCATTTGGGTCTCCTTCTGCAGTCTTGCTTTGGATTCAGCTTTCCTCCATAGGAGTGTTTCCTGTACTCAGGAAAGCTGGGGAAAGCTTTTTAGAGAGATCCAGGAGACATCTGGACCACTTTTCTGGGGCATCAGGGACGTGATTGCTGACAGCCGTGTGCAGGTAGTGATAACTTTGTGGTTCAGAAAATACTGTGTAAGGCTGCTAACCCCTGAACAGGGAGACAAGTGTCACCCTCACCACCCACCTCACAGACAAGGCCTTGAGAGTCTAGACAAGATGACAGGAAGGGGAGGTAGCTTTACATAGGTTTCTGCTATTGCAAAGCATAAATTTTTTTCCACCTTTTTTTAAAATCTACCTGTTCTCTGAAAGAATCATCTTCAAATAAGTATAAATCAATTACTAGTGTAATTTTTACGATGCTTTTTAAAGACCTGGGCTTCATATAGCATTGTAAAAATAAAACAGAAAATTGGTTTTTGTCATGCCTGGGGAGAGCTAAGTGGCCTAGCTGTTCTGCAATAAATACCCAGCTCCTCTTGAAATTTTTTTTATCTTTGAAAATGTACATAGTGCTGAAGCATAGGCAGAAAAGAGCAGAAGAAGGAAAGGAGAACATACAGAGCTGGTAAGTGTCACAATTTATAACCACAAGATCTTTTCAAACAGCATCAAATGTCAGCTACGCTTGAGGACCAGAAGCAGTGGCCCTCCTCCTTCCCGGCTACAGGAATGCTGATAAATGGTCATCAAATAAGACTTAGACCATGGCAGAAATATGTGGGGATTAAGATTCTTGCTTGGAAAAGCCTTCAAAGTGATTTGGGCAAAGTGCTGGGTCCTCAATTTCAGTTGATAGCGGAGAATACGAAGTTTCTCAACTGGCCAACAATATGGGGTGATAAAAGACAATTCATGATAACACACAAAAGAGCCTTAGATGCTTTGTTAAAGGGTATCATTTGTTCTCTATTTACATAGTGCCTTTGTTTCAAAGTACAAGTGAAGGATCACAGCATCCAAACGGAAAACAATACTTAACAATGAAAACAAACAAGCCATCAGCTCTGGACTTCAAGTGAGAACGAGAAACTGGGCTAACAGAGGAAAAGAATACATCAAGACAGTGGGAGAAGCAGCATAAAGGAAAGTAAATTCCTACAGCTATATTTAGAGCTGAAATGATGAATAATAAGGAAGTACTTTTTTGCTGCATCACCTCAAGGTAAAACCATGTTCACTTTTCTTTTAGACCCTTTCTCATGTCCTCAAAGCTTTGCTGGTGATGGTGCCTCAGTCTGCAATACTGCACTGCAATGGATGCTGCAGGTTTTAAATCATCTGCAAAGTATGTCTACATGGCACTGGTGCGCCTGACCTTCTGAGAAGCACTGCAGTTCTTAGCAAAATAATTTTTGCTCTGGTTCTGTCCCTCAAATATCTGAATCACCCATGCCCTTTGCCCCCTCCTTCCCCAAAGAGATTCTGCCTCACCCTTGTCATCATCTACCTTCCACCAGGAAAAATGGTGCCTCTTTTCTACCCTTCATGCTCTCTTGTGTGTCATGTAGGGCTTCTCTGCCCCTGTCCCAGGAACAGTCTCCAGCTGGGCCAGGAATCACTGCAGCACCCAGGAAGGCAGCAGAAGATGGTATGGGAAAAAAAAGGACTCTTCTAGAGAGCATGGGGATGGGCTGAGATGAGGATGGGGAGGAACATCTTTCAAGGCATTAAACCAAGGCAGCAGTTACACTTTCATAGAATCATAGAATGGTTTGGGCTGGAAGTGACCTTAAAGATCATCCAGTCCAAGATGCCCAAAGCCCTGTCCAACCTGGCCTTGAACACTTCCAGAGAGGAGGCATCCACAACTTCCCTGGGCAACCTGTTCTGTACAGGAAGGTTCAAACCCCTTAATTGTTGGCCAAATAAAACCAAATGTATTCATTTCCATAGACCATAGGCAAAGTGCACAACAAGCAGCTTAAGAACTGAAGGTGGTGGCCTTGTTGTCCTGCAACCAGCTCTGGCCTGATGCACCAGACAGGAGTGGATTCTGTCTTCCCAGTTCATCCTGGAAAATCCTGAAAGCAAACACTTCAGGACATACAGAGTAAGATGAGGCTTCAAGGTAAGCGAGAGATTCTGCAAAAGACACGCAATGTTATCAGATGCGTCTGTGACTTTGGCCTTTATAAGCCCAGAAATTAAAATAATAATTAATATTTGTACCAACAGGCTTTGGCTCCACTTAACAAAAGCCCTCCAACAAAGTCTCAAGCCTTCGTTTTCTTTCCAGGTTGCCTTCTGCAAGATCAAAGACTATTTGCTCCAGCAGGCTGGCCACTGACCTACATAGAGCAGCAAAGCTCAGTGCAATAAAGGGCAAAACTGAACTTCCTTTTTTTTTAAAAATAGTCTAAGTTTAGAAACAATTTAGATGCTGGTGTAGCCGTGTGACTCCAGAAGCTGCAGAGCCTAAAGCCAGTGGTTTAATCTGTACCTGACTCCTGGCAGACCGTGTGCAGCTGCTGATCTTGAATCTAAAAAGCTCTGTTTAAGGTGTCACTGGTTCCCAATGGCAAAGGCATAGATGGAGGCACAAAGAAACAGTATTTCTTAATATGTAACAGTCTCTAAATGCAGTATTTTTTATTAATTTAAAGAGGTCTGCTCTAATTTATGCAAACTGCCCAGCCCAAAGGAAGTTCAAATTCCTGACCTAAGCCTCCAGGCAGTATGGCAAGATAAGTAAAAAACGTTAATAATATCTCTCATTATATCTCTCCAGTTGCTTACGTGTCTTTTAATAGTTTTCAGGACTGGGATTTTCCAAACTGCTCAGTGTTGGTGTAACTCTAAATTTGTTGTTTCCAGTGATTGAGACATTCATTCAAAACAGATCCCAATATGAATATATAATTTGGGACATAGAAATATTTTTCTTCTGCTCTTAAGGAGTAATATTTTGCTTGTTAAATCACATTAACTCAGTCTTGTGCCAGCCCTGAAATAATTTGTCCTGGTAGATCCTATATTCATCTTGCTGTTAAGTCAAAGTGGTTGCTGTTTGATGACTCAAGCACATAGTCAATCTTATAATTTCTTAATTTGTAGTAGGAGATTTTAAAAGTGCAACTTAAGTCATATCTAAGCAAAAAAACCCTTACATATGAGAAATTACTGGCCATCCATTTTTTGTGATCGAACACATACAGCAAGATTAGTGATCATCTGTAACTCAGCTGTTATTTTTACTGGGTTATCAAAGCCCCAGGGAGGATTTTGTAAAGCTATTTAGCCTGAAGGAAGGGATTAAAGAGGTTTCTCCCCATGAAACATCTGTTGCAAATGTACTTTATAATATTTGGAGCAGAATGTTAAAATTAATCAGAAGGGGGAAGAGCCTCTTACCTGTTCGGAAGCTGTACTCTCTACTGCGCCATCCCACAGGTGAATCCACTGTTCCTTTGCCAGCCCAAACCAGGAGCTGCCCCTCCATGATAGAACAGAGGACTTTTCTGGACGCTGTGCCCCTCGGCACCCTGATGGGATACTTCAAGTCCTTCCTCAAGCTCTCTTCTCTTTTGTCAGTTAATGAGAAACTAGTACTTGAAGTGATTGTTATAGCCAGAGAGGCCAACCATCCATGATCTTCTTCTCTTCTTGCCCTAATTCCCAGACTCTTTTGTATTATTAGGTTTTGTGCTATTTGCACTTGCACACACTTTTTTTTTTCCTCCCAACAGGTACCTGCTGGAATAGTGCATAATCATGCCTACTCTGAGCAATAGCTGATTATTGCCCCAAATGGAGCCCGTTATCTAGAATCCCTCTTTTTTTTTATTTTAGAAAAAATAAAATCTGTGCTTGCTAAAAAGACAAAAAGACAAGAATATTAAACAAACACAGGTACTAGCAGTTCTGATACTGATGTGGCCCAAGAGCTGCTTTCAGCAGCTTTCTTCTCCTCTTGCAGGGCTCTCTCAAGCCCACTTATCCCAGCCCCAGGGTAAAGCTTGTACTCTAGGGGCAAGGATAACATTTTTTTCTCCAGTAGCATATAGGACTAGGTTGTGCTATGCTTTTACTGCTTATAGTATTGCTTTCTAGAATATCTGGAGAGAAAGGAGATATTCAGTAATAAGCAAGCACATTCACTACAAAGCCATATAAACTGTGTAAACATAAGTGCTAAAAAAAGTTGGTTAAAAACAAATCCTCTGTTTATTCTTCTGCTTCATGCATAGGAGGAGGTTTTTAGAGAAACTGACGCGACCAGACTTGATGTTCCTCATTCTTAGTGCTTTTTTATTATTGAGTTTAAGAAAACAGACTAATTGGTATTTTTCAAAGTAAAAGAAGTAATTCAATTCTTCCCCTCTATAAGAAAGGGGGAAGAATTATATACTCATGCTTATATATGCTGCCCTTAGTAAACTGAAGCTTCAGGAGGGTGGGGGAATGGTTTACTGGTAGCATGGCAGTAGTATCCTAATAAGAACCAAAAGAGGTCACACTGCATTTGTGTCCACAGTTCAGCCATGGACAAGTGACAGACCCTTGAAAAACACATCATCATTGCTGCTGCTGATATCCCATCAAATACAAGAAGAAGAGCAGCACGACTGTGGTGGCTGCTGAGTGCTCAGTAGGACAGCCCTGTCCTTGTCACTCCACGTGCCCAGCTCCCCAGGTGAGCTACTGTCAGCAGACACATGAGCGCAGAAGCAGCAGTGAGGCAATGCTGCATGTACTGTGCATGTGGTAAGAAATTACAAAACAAGGATACCAAGGCAAAAAATTCCTAAAGCTGGATACCTTGGGTGCTCACAGGAGGGCCTAGGACTTACACATTGTAGTCATCCAGGAGTGAAAGAAGTTTCCTCTGGCAGAACCAGATTGTGGTAACAGAAAGTAGAACAGAAATTTTTAAAAGACTGTTTCAGGCTGATATAGAGAAGAGTTAGAGATACAATTTCCAGTGCTGAGTATGAAAACAAGGTCATAAATAAGAAGGCAGACAGTAAAATAACAGCAAATGCCTGTGCCTACTGCTATAAACTTCATCTCAAATATTAACTGGTAGAGATATACCAGTCAAGCTTTTCCACTATGGCATGGGCTTTAAAAAGTCCTTAAACACTTCATCTGGTTGAGGCTGTACCAGAAATCCTGATGAATACATCCTGAAACCTGACAGTGGATACGGTGGCCAGATGACCAGGACTTCTTTCCAAGGCAATGAGGAAGGGGCAGCCAGCCTTCTTCCATCACTGCTGTGCACAGGCTACGCCATGGTAATTTGGAAGTCCACCCTCAGTGCCTTTTCAGACCTTTTGGTTGAGAATAAAAATACCATGAAACATGTGAGCTCTTGTCTACAAAAACTAGAGTAAATCCAGAGCAATGTCACAGGGGATCATAAAACAGCCTGTGAATAACTGCTGAAAACCTGGGCTATATTAAAACTGGTGATATGTGATTTTAAAAAGGCTAGCATTCCCCTCAGCCTCTGTGCCCACGTACAGGTGGCATGCTGTCCATCCACGGGGATGGCTGGGACACAGCCGTTGACTTGGCAACTGCTGTTCTCATAAAATAATTTCCCTCCGAATTGCAAAGTATTAAAAACATACTGACAAAATGCACCCTGCATTTTTCTCATGTAATAAATCTGCTTTTATATTTAAAGACCATACTTCTTCCCCTGGCAGGACAGAACTGTGGAATATTTCTTTCCTCAGAAGACACTGTACCAGCCCGGTTTCTGGAGGGCCTGTGAAGGGGCAATGCAGAACTGCAAAAGAGGAGCTTTGTGGAGATCACTGCTGGTGGAGGCACAGGAGATGTTCAAGGGACGTCCATGGGTTTTGCTGAAGATACTGCAAGGAGCAAGCAATCATACAGCTTGCAGACTCAGCTGACTGATGCAGGGCAGAGGCCTGCCAAAGCCCTCCTTACCCTGGGAAAAGGACTGTCACTCAGTCACACTAAAAATTTTCTGTATTCCCCATGGTGCATGTGCTCCAAGTCCAACACTCTTAGTCCAAGTCCACTTCTGAGCACAGCCCAAGGCAGGTGAGGGCATTTACTCATGGTAAAAGCCCCCTAAAGAACCTGTATGGACTGTTGTGACATGTTCTCAAAGCCACTTTGGCTCAAGCTATTCAGATAAACCCCTTCTGTGGAGGGACGTGTGTATGAGAAAGAAAGTAAGACCATTTCCAGGTACACTTTGCCTTTGGGAGCTGCTGTTTCACTTTAGAGGACATGGAGCTGTTCCCTGAAAGGAGTAACCAGAAATAACTGCAGTCTCCCATGACACCTGCAGCCAAGTCTCAAACACAGATGACAAATACCTTGCCTTGAATATAATTTGGGGTATTCTATTTAATAAAGGCATCTATTAATGAATTATCGGCCAGTGGTTTTACAGCACTCACAAGTACAGAGAATCAGGGCTCACGGTGTGAATGGTAGCTATCTCTTCTTCCTACATTTTTTGCAAATGAACTCTGGGGAGGCATGCAGAGAAGCAAAGACTCTGAAACACATTTAATTAGAGAAGCTGAATTGGCAACGTAGAATTTGGAAACTGTCCAGGTTCGGGATGGATAGGGCAGTAATCTGGCTGGGTGATAGCAGACTCTGCTGATTTATGTGTGAATCAACTGCTGTTCTTCTGGGTTTCCTTTTCCCCTCCAGTTCAGTCATTCATTTGCCCACCTCCTCTCTCATCTCAAGCTTCTCGGATTTTTCACATTGTCATCTCTCTGCCCTGAAACACACACACATGGTCACTTTTCAGGACCAGTTTTGCAGGAGTGGAGAAACAGAGGTGCACGGATTAGAGGGACCATTGCATTTGATGGGTAATGGGGCCAAGGGTGAGCATGACTTCCTAGGTCCCCATTCCTGTAGGACTGCTGCTGTATCTTCTTAATCAAGAAGCTCCCTCTGCAAGAGGGAAGAGGGATACAGATAAATATACATAACTCCTGCTGTGGCCTTCACTGGTATTTATTTCCCTGGAAGCAGACTGTAGAAATAAAGAAATCAAAGGCACAAGACTACAACTTGCACAGGGGCTGAGAAGCTTCTTAAAGCAGCTCCAGGGCCAATCACAGCCAGTGAGATATTCTGAATTAGCAGCATTCTGTGTGTCTGTGTGTGTCAAAGGGCACCCTGATGAAGAAACACAGATTATCCTTCATATTGGCAAAGTAATGCCTGGGACAGGTTTACACAATATTATAATCTAGAATCCAAGGTGTCTGTGGCCCTTGTCCATGTAACTGCACCCAAACTGTAGCCTTTGCACAGGTTGAGGTTAATTCACTGGAGTCCCAGTTACCATCCTTTAATATTGGCTGAAAATTGCTGGAAGTGTACCACATCTACTGCATGCTCATATCTGGGGGCCAGAGACAAAACCCAAGCTGGTCCATTGAGCTGAGGGCAGCAGGAAGGAGCAGAGCTCCCAGAGAGCAGAGTGATGGCTTCTGCTGCTGCAGGGAGGAGGGGGAGTGGGAGCTGAGGGGGGACGATGTCTTCAGTGGAGGAAAGAAAGTGAGGAGTCTTCAATTCTTCAAATCACACAGCAGATTAAAAAGAGGTGTCGCTGCCTGGCATTTTCTCTCTCAACAGGAAACTGCTGGCCAGCCACTTCAGAAGGAAACTCATCAGTTTGCTTACAGTGTCACCTGGAGCTCGAAAATAATTTCTCTGTAGCTAGAAAATATTTGGGTTTAACTGACACTGCTGCAACCCCAGGGTAAAATATGTGGAGGGAGGGGGAGACAGGGCTGAAAATGCAGGAGACGTGCTGTGTTTGCACAGCAGGCTGCAGGTCCCCGAGCAGCCTGTAATCACTCATGCCTGCCTCGCCGAGCAGGTACTCGATGTGTGCGTGCAGAATGCGGCTGAGTAACACATCTGTGCTCCAGAGGATGCTTTGGCTTCGCCGGCCTGTGAGGAAGAATCAAGGCATGTCTTACAAATAAATCATTATTGAAGGACAGAAGATGCGAAGGCTGATTTCAGAGGGCCTTGTGTGCTGGGTTGGGTTATTATGTGCGTAATAAGGTACAGGCAGTGACTGAAGCTTTTCCTGCAGCTCTCTCTCCTCCCTTGTGTGAGTTCCCTGGTACTCACTCACACATTTGATTTCACAGCATAATCTGGCTTTCTGCAAGGGGTGCTCTTTTTCCTCTGTCCTCCCACCTAAGTTTTGCAAAGCTGTGAAAGCAGACTATCTCTGAGACATCTAACACTTGATTCCTTTTGGTTGAAAAGCTGGGTTTCCATTTTGGGAAAACAGTTGTGGTGTAGGTCCATTGCAGGAGGACTTTTTCAAAGCATGATGTAAGCCTGATGTCTGCTGTCTCTTCAATTAATCATACCTTCCAAAAAAGTTCATTTACTGTGTCAGAGCTAAACAAAAGTGGCAAATAAGTCATGTACATGTAATATAAATTACCCATTTATTTCTAAAATTATTCAAGCCTCATGAAATTCCTTTGCTGGTACCTGGACTTATTAGCCAAGAAAGTTCTGCCTAAATCTAGTCTCTTCAAATCAGAACTGAATCTTTTTTCTTTTTTTGTGACAGTGTGGGGAAGAGAGCCTGTGCTTTATTATTTTAATAACAGAACAAGAAGTAGAAAAGTCTTCTTTTTCCAGGATTCTCCAGTGAGTAGTTTTCACAGCCAATATCTTTTCTTTCAAGGTAAATATATTGCTCTCTTGCTGGTTGAAATATGAAGCCAAGGAATCTATATTAATCTCATCATTCTAAGCTGAAAAAGCCAGCTGTGCTCTAAGAAGCTAACGAGAACAGATAGCTGACCAGCATCAAGGTTTCCACTGTGGTTTGACTCTTGCTACATGCCTGCTGTCCAGGCAGTTCTTTCAATACAAAGGCAAGCGTGAAAGTGTTGCCTTTATACTGTATATGTGCACTTCAGCTCAAGCAAATGTAGCCATGGACACAGACTGACTCCATTTATTCTAACACACATCTCACTACTTGTCTCACCAAGACATACCAGCATCTTTTCTGCAGAATAGTCACCACCACTGCTCCTTCTTCATGCGATGTGCATGTGCATGTGACCCAAAAAAAGAAACACCCAAAAGCAAGAAACTGATGAAGTAGTCAGCAAAACCAAAGCATTATAATGAAATTCAAAAGAGATATAGACTTCAGAGGAGTGAATAACTTAGTTAACATCCAAAAATAACACAAATTCTATCCTGATTCTATCCATGAACAAAAGGATATTAAGAAGTTCAAAAGTTCTCTATCAAGAAGTACAAAGTTGCCTTAGTCTAAGGAGCCCTAAACTAGTATGTGTTAATAGTAGTTGGATGGCTACTATGTGCTTCCATAACAGGATAAAATTGTGTTGAAAAGTTTCCAACACTGTTTACTGATGTATTAGGATATGGTTTAGAAGGAATAATTACTTTCTAAAAGTATGCAATGGAGAGGCAGAGCTTCAAGGCAAGGTGACAATCAATGCCCAGCTGTGTGACACTTTCTTTGGGTACCCTATCAGGATAGTCTTAAGATTACAGCCTTTAGATTACAACCTTTCCTCCCAGACTAAAGATGGACTGATGGACTGTCGGATTAGTCCTACCCCTGAGCAGATTTGCCTTTCCCTTTTATCTCCCAGCTTTCACTGCCTTCTCCCTTGCTCCATCTGATTAGATGAATTATCAAAGCATATTTTTGTGCTGAGCAGAATACCCCATCCCAGTCCAGCATGGATGGGTTTCTAAAGAACCTAATACTGGTTTTGATTAGGCTTTTGATGAACAGAGAAGAAAAAGCCCGCTAGTCCCTGTGACAAATCCACCAGGCACTCCTGGAGGTTAAATCCTGGAGGTTCACTCCTGGAGGTTCATTGCTCCAAAAGGCCTTCAAAATTTTCCTTTTTAATCTCAGGCTCCATCACTATCACCTCTCTGCCTTCCCTCCCTCCCCTGCACCTTCCTGCTGCCTCCTTGCCTTGGGCCTCTCCCTGATGTCTGCCACCACCGCCTTGCCCCACACCTCTCCTGCTGCTGCCTGGATCTCCTGCAGTCGGGGCTGGAGTCAAGCCAAGTAGCCTTGGTGAGGTTCATCAGCTCAGTATCTGTCCCCATCAGGGCCTGGTCACCTCACCACCGAGGCGTGCCTCTGCTGTCTGAGGCAGTGTGGGCTCTGAGGGGTCTCAGTGTTACCCAAAGCCAGCAGGGACCCGTCATCCCATTCCTTCCGGCCATACCATGCTGCATCAGGAGCCTCCACACAAATTACCATGTCTACATATCACAGTGATCTGTTGTCAAAAATAGCAGCTTCATTCTTGAAGTCGGTATGAGGATGATGCTGCACCCAGATTAGTGAGCACGCTTACTCTCAGGAGGGCAAATCAGCCAGGGTAGGTTGACGGGTCAATTCAGTACCAGAAGTGGCTTGTGACCTTGTTTGCCTCTAATTTGGGTGTCTTTGCATGCTGTCACACTACATCTTGAGACCTGGCAGCATCTATCCCACTTCTGAAATGCCGCTTAGTCATTTAGTTCATATAAGCCTTGTCACAGTCAGCAGAGCTATACGTAACTATGTTTTAAATATCCAGGCACCAGCACGCTTCTCAGGTGGTTTCAGGAATCCAGCCCACACAGACACTTAATGGCAACCTGAGAGGGGCTGATTGCTGCTGCATGAAAAACCTGGACTGACGCATTGTTTGATCACTCTATCATAAAAGTAAATAAAATTGAAGCATAAAATGCAAGAATTAAATTAAAATACTAGTGATCACCATACTACTCATTCACATGAAGAAGGGACAGCTAAAATGGGTACCTAGAAGACTGGAGATGCACCAGAAAACAGAAGTTCAGTGACAAGCCCTGAGAACTGCTTACATTTCTTTGAAGAATAAAACCTGGTCTGTCTCCCTTGTTTGCTCTTGAGGAAGGAAACTAACACTTAAAAGTTGTACATAAAGTCTTCAAGAAAACAGTTAAATGGGGTGACTGTCTTCAGATCTACTTTCAAAATAAAATCCCTTACGCTGGGCTTGTGGTCACAAGGCATCAGAAGTCACAGTGGCAGCAAAAAATTTAGTAGGTCTTTATCATAAAGAGACACAACCATAGTCAAAAAAGAGTTAAAATTTTATAAAGTCAGGAGAAAATTGCTCATTATACCCGCAATAATCTGAATTACAGTACCATATCCATATTTTATTATTATCTAGTCATCAAGGTTGAAATATCTTGTTATTGCCATAATTCTCCAAGAAGCAATTGTATTACTAAAGACATAATTAAAAAATGGAATTTTCCTCATTGGTAGAAACAATGTAGCAGGACCAAAAAAAATTGTTTTATTCAGTATCTCTGAGGGATAGACAGAACCAAATTTCTGAAAACTTGTCTCTTTCATGTCTCAGAAAAATGAGCCTGTAATTATATTCTAGATCTTGGTAGAGACTTAGTATTTATATCATTGTTACGCACTTCTTTATATGCATGTTAATGTGCCATTTTTTAAGTTTTCATAATTTTTCATGTATAGATGATTCATTTTGAGTAGCAGTAAAGGAACGTTGAAAATTTTCATCTTTTTTTTCCACACATTTTTGCAAATCCGGTCACAGCTTTGCAGAGATGTGAGTGTAACTGGGTATTTTCAATATACGTATTTACAGAGACAGCTCGGAGTTATTACGCAGTAACCACGGAAAGCTGCAGCAACCTTTGTACTGGAGCAAAACTGCAAGGAGAGGCTGAAAATGAGCTGCTGTTAAGAATAACTGCATTAAATAGCAAATACAGATCTCTCGGTTGTGCAGGGCGGGTTTTGCAGGAGACTTTGGGAAGGCAGGCAGGGTGGGGAGGCGCGATTAGCTGGGGCCCCCGGCAGGGACGGGGTTATCGCTGGTGGGGACTCCTGCCAGGTCACGGGGCACTATTTCTCTGAAGCAGACAATCTGCAGGAGTTTAGTCATAATAAAACAGGATAAAGCGTGTTTTCGTAAACACAGAAAGGACACAGGCTCACACTGTGAAAACAGCTGTGAAAACTGTTGGTGTTTCAGAGTCTGACTTTCTTAGCCTCAGCTTTTAAGATATTTAATTCTTCATAGGACATTTAAACAGGAAGTTGTTTATGAGTAGGAATTTAAAGTTTGAGTGGGGAGAAAGAGTGTTTTCAAGGGAATATATTGCTTGGGGCTTTGCTTTTGCAAAATTTGGTAAAACCAGAGTGAGTTGAGGGAGAAAAAAGGAAGTAAACTTTTTTATTGGGTGTATTTTCCCACAGAATGATCAGTGAATAGACACTCATTTTAATTTGTGCAGATCTCCAGTTTAGGGAAGTATGTGAATATCTCAGGGGAAGTTTCGTAATTAAACGTCCGGATCTCTCAGACCCTTATTCTGCACAGAGAAACCAAAAGGAAAACCTCAGGCACTGCTGGCATTCCCAAGATTACATCAATAACCGTGTTGCTTCACTCACCTTATACTTACTGTATGGTGGCTATTTCTGTCTGCAGCTGTAACACCACAGCATAGTGATAACTCATGGCTTCACTGTGTAGTTTCACCTGTGCTTGAGCTGAGCATTGAGCCTGAGCCCCACCAGTGACCTTGGCAGGGCTCTGGGTAGCAATGTGGCACGTTCGCATCCAAAGCTCTATTTCTTACTATGTCAATGCCTTCTTTTTGCTTATAAAAGGGTCTCCATTTTTAATGCCTTAATTCCTGCTCGAATTTTAGAGATTTGTCAACAGATTAAAAAAACTGCACATGGGCACCTAAATGTTTAATCCAGCTCCGTGTCTGCTACAAGATGACTTAGACGTTTCTCATACACCCCTGTACAGATCAGAAAGCTTGTGCTCGCAGATCCCTTGCAGGACTATGACCATACCTCATGAGTTAAGAACAGCTCTCCATGCTCAGCCGTGTTTGGCTTCGGCACATTGCATATGACAAGGCCAGCTGTACTAGTAGGGGTCTGGATGTTTAATCAACCAGAAAGAGCAAGCAGCTATCTCTGGCGTCCTCCCCCGTCCCCCAGCAGAACACATTTTCCCAGAGCCACCGATATTCTTGCAGCACAGACTTGATTTACAACCAGTGCCTTCAGGAGCCACTGCAATGCACATACTTCATCTGATAGCAACAGTTACAGTAGCACAAACTGATAACATTTACAGAGGATCTTTCTAGTATTTCCTATTTTCAAGCATTCAATTCTGTGACTATGAATGCTTTTGGATAGAAATATCATGTTCATATGTAAACATTATTGAAACAAGTACAGATATATAAAGATGCTCATAATAAAACATTATTGTAGAAATATATAAATATATATATGAGAGAAACACAGAGTGAGAATTAAAGAAAACATATATACTAAATATATTCTATCAGAGAAATACACTAAATAAATATCTGGTTTTAAATTGTCTATTTAGCCCATATAACAGACCAACAACTACACTACTCACGTGGATGGTCCTCTTGGTTACTTTCAGCTGAAGTACACAAAGCTGAACTTAGCAATTAGATAAAAAAGTTGAGTTACTTTTTAATTTCCACATGTTCAAGTACATTAAGCAATTAGCAGGATCACTGTGGATTAGCTTCTGCAAGCCTTGCTGGAGGGACCTCATTTCCTCAGCCTTGCTGAAGCTGTAGGCTGATGGGCTGATGCACAGGTTAAACATGCACAGCCCCAAGCCATTTGCTGCAAAACACTTTGTACATGGTAACAGTGTCTTTTCTACTAACTCAGAATGTTTTTAGCATCTGTAAGTTATTTGTTTGATAGAAGGCAATCAATAAAGGTGGAAAGGGCTATCCCTTTGACCTTTGCAGTGTAGAGCTCCACAGCAACACACAGTAGCCTCGGGTGGTTTTTAGGCCCAGGATTAACAGGGATTAGGAACGATGCAAAAGCAGCATGCTGAATCAAGGGTGGGAAATCGCTTTGCAGGGCAATTTCTCTGGCAAGATTCAAAAATGATGATGATTTCCAAGTACAAACAAACACCCTAATGCCCTATATCCAGAATTTGTTTACTTGATCTCGGTTTTTGTACAGTAAATGGTGCAGCTCTGAGCTTGATGAGCAAGCAGTGATGTATTTCATGGTACAAAGATTTGGCTGCAAGTTACAAAACTATCAGATAATTTGGGAGAAGTGAATGAAAATAAATTTGTTGAACTCTGACAGCAAACGAGAGAAAAAAGAGAACTTGTTTTCATTCAGAAACATCCACGTCATGCCCTTTTCCCCTTATTAGGGAAGGCAATGAAGCATTTCTCTTGGCTGTTGTGGACACAATCAGTTTCAGAAGTGTATTATTTAAAAAAACCTTCATATATTGAACTTTGATGGAAAAAACATTCCTTTGGAGCCATTCTCAGTCAGATGGGTTTCCAGCTCTGGGTTTACTTTTCTCCTAATGTCCATTTTGGCTTTATTAAGGCTATGGCATTACGGAAAGTGAAACATTTATTTTGTTGCAAAGTCCTCTCCTTGTAACCGCAGCATGCCTCTTTTTTCCCTCATCCTTGATTCTCTGTCCCTGTGGTCCATTTCTTCTCTACAGTCTTCAAGAATCATAAAAGCCGCAATTCTCTTTTCCCTAGGTTTCTAATAATTATCTCTTACTGACTTCTACAATCTCTCTCCTATTCCTCTAAGAAGATTTCCAACACTCTACAAACTGCATAATGAATAATAATGAACTGTTTTATTGCACACTTAGCTGTAAGCACACTCATGAATTATCTAAGTTTGATTGTGAATGAAGATTTACACTTAATCTTGCCTCAGATCTATTGGTGCATTAAGAATATCAGTAATATCTGTGGCAGACAGAAATGCCTCCAAGTTTTCTGTAACAAGAGAGCAAATGTGCTGCTCTTCAGCAGTCTCAAGAATATGTCTGTGGAATAAAAGTATTTTTTTTCTCTTAGCTGAAGGACCAAGCTGCATAGTTCATTGAGCCAAGCCAATGTATTTATGGTCCGAAGAGCTCTCCTCACCCACAGACTTCAAGCTTACAGTGGAATCCAAGCTATGTAACGATGATCTGAACATGATACACTTCACTGTAGCCTGTGCTTCAGGCAGCTGTTAACGCCAGTCCAGCTTTCTGTAGTCTGCAGCCAAAGTTGTCTGCAGCATATGCATAGCTTCAGTCCCCAGCATACTTACTGTGAAGTCAATGGCATGCTGAAGTAGATGCCACAGAACCAAGAGCCATTTGTTAAAATTCAAGTCTCAGATGTTAACATATAGTTGGGATCATTTCTCTGCCTAAGAAAGACATTGGTAGCATCTCAAGTCTCGCACAAAGATCCAGAGACATACCGTGCTAAACTTTATGGAAACAGTGGGAAAGATGGTCCGGCTCCAAAGAGATACAAGTCACAGGCAGCAAAAAGGTCAAGACACATAAAGGAGAAACCAAGAAGTACAGTGGGAAAGGAAACAGAGAGATCCACTGACCTTCCCACAAATGCTGAGCAGATCAAGAACAGAAGGATTTCACCTCTGACTGTTGGCTCCCAGTCTATTGCACGCTGCTGCTTCTGACAATCCTGCTCAGGAGAGAGATGCCTTACTACTTCAGTATTGCCCCAGATAATCTCTTAAGTTGCTCTTGTTATCCAGACCCTTAAATTTTCAGCCTCAGTTTACGCAAGTGTCCTGGTTTGAGCTAAATAGAACT
>NW_010156562.1:0-11459 GCF_000695765.1 Mesitornis unicolor
TGTGATTCTGTGGTTCTGTGATTCTGTGAACATGTGGTCCAACTCATGCTGTTTTCTATTTTTCTGTTACCTTGTGGCTCAAGATATAGCAATTTAAATTAGTGACTTTTCTGTGTGTCCTGATATCTTAATCGTTGGGAAAAAACCCCAAACCACAAAAAACCGCAACCAAAACAACCTTCTACACCCATCTGAATCCACCTGTAATGTGAAAATAAATTTACTGATCCATAATCCATTATTTTTTGACTCTCAACCAGTTGGCACAATTAATGCATTAAACAAACTCCTTAACTAGAAACCACAGTTCTACTTGTCCAAGATTACTTTAACACTGAAAACCTGCACCAGGCTATGTTTTCTACAATAAGTTGTATCTGTTAATACCAGCAATGAGAGCGATGCCAATGCTGAAAGCCAGTAAGGTGTCAGTCAGTATGTTTCCTATCACTCCTGCAAAGTGGTTTAGATGATTCAGGTAACATTAGCATTTCACCACTGCTGAAGCTAGTGGTATTGCGTTGGCCGGACAGATTTTGGCAGGAAATTTTGCCAGAGAGTTTGCTTTAAATAAAGAAGGCAGCAAGGTTACTGGGTGTTTATTTATTGATATTATTTTTCCATTTCTTTCTTGCAATCATTGGAGGTTATGCTATGCATCTAGTCCAATTCTTTGTCTGAAATTCCTTAGTAGGGGTTTTCATTAGGCAAAAGTACCTTAATATGATCTGTACCCAGACATATTTTATTTCTAGGAGAAATGGCTCTCAAACATGAGGTGAGCTTCTCTTTATACAGGGTAGGTTCATTTTAAATGAAGTTAATGGCTGAAAATCAGTGATGCTTCCCTTTTAGTCCCTTATCTCTTGTTCAGAAATATTTAGATGCAGTCTGGAAGGGACATGATGTTAATGTTTTCTGTGTGTCCTTCTACTGCTATTTGAAAAATTGTGAAAATACACGCAGTAATAAAATAAAGAGCAAATAGATTAAGTTGCTACCTGATCTCTCCTTTTTCTTGCTGGCACTATTTTCTTCCTTCATGTAGTGAACTAAATTCTACAATTTTCAAGCAAACCTGTATAAAGTTGTTGACAGTACAATAGAGTAATACACAGCTCAGGGCTGACCTTTTTCCACTGCAGTTGGGAGATGAAGAGGAAGACTATCTTTAATATTTTTCCTGTTAATGAGCATTAAGGACTCCCAGATGCTGGTCTTTTCAGAGAAAAGATAACTTTAGCACAAAGGAAGAACAGAAGGGTACCTTTCTTCTATTCTGCTGTTTAGGCTTCACTTCAGAGACTACCTAGACTGATTATAAGACTGCTTGGCAAAAAAGAAGGATGCACTTGCAAACGTACCTGAAATTATTTCACTCTGTCTTTCATAGGAATGGTTGGTATGAAGTGAAAATTTTCTTGAAAAAGCATGGTATTAAGGGATGTATTTTTTTTTTATTTACCAACATAATTTTGTGGGGTCTAAGTCTCTTCCCACTAAAATAATTTACCATCCAGAGCCCTCCCTCACAAGTGCAGTGTATAATGAAAGAAGTTATAATTAAGAGAAAGAAGAAAGTTTATCTAAAGGCGTTATCAGACGGAGAAAAAATAGTAGAACATATTTCATCCTTACTGTTTGGACTGTAATGAGACAGAATTAAGTATCACTACCCCCACAGAAGTACATTTCTCAGACTACTAGAATAATCCTTAATGCCTTTCCTACTTGTAGATGTCATGAACATTCGATACACACAAAAACTCCTAACATTTCCTGGCTCTATTATTCTGCATTCCACAAAGATCAACACAATTTGAAGTGGCCTAGAAGTATGAAGCACTGTCATTACCAAAAAATTACATGGTAAGGCAGGATTGGATCACAGCTGAACCAATAATGTGAAGATATATTTAAAATATTAGCAGTTTTCATTTACATAGCAACCTGTCCAAGGTATGAAATGAAAATAAAAATATAAAAACTAAAGTGATTTGATCGCTTATCATCTCCTTGAAAATCCTCTTGGACTGGGTGTCTATTCTTCATCCAAGAAGAAACTCTGAAAATATGGCAACTTGATCTTGGGGAAAATGGTATGGTCTTGCACTTTCCCTTCTAATACAATATGAAATTTTGTTTTCCTTTTAATATAATATGAAATCTTGTATAGAGAATACAACTAGCAGATAAATACCAAATCTTTATGGGCTTATATAACGTTGTAAATATTCAGGCAAGCATTTGTTAACAGAAGGCTAATTAAATTTGAGTAAATAACCATTTTTAAAACAACTCCTTGAGTAAACATCATTATTTCTCTTCCATAACTCAAGTAAGTATTCTCAAGTTCCTGCTAACATCATTGACCACACTTGGTGCTTTATAGCAAGACCTCCAAGAGCACTGATTGTCAATGACTCTGGAAAGGATTCTCCTTGACTGAAAGTCTCATGTCTGAGGAAGGCCATAGGTTCCAATAGAGACAGGACTTCACTCAGAGACCTGTATCTTACATCACAAGCAATACAAATCTATAGAGTTATTTTCATTGGACTCACTTCCATATGATTTAACTCTATCACAATGTGGCATAAAATGAAACAAAGTGGGGACCTGCATTTCTTAATCTTTCACAGCAAAATATGAAATTTTGAAAGTAATATAGCATGCCCTTATAAGCTGTGTTCTTCTTAATTCTAGGTATGTAAATCAGGTATGCATTAAAACTAGTATTATTACTAAAATTATTTTACCAAAAATAGGTTGTCATGACCACTTAATAATTGTGTTAATGTGTGTAAAACTTCCAAATTCCTTAAAAATGTTTCTTCAATAAGTTTCCATTTACTTGCTTCTTTATTGTTCGTTGGTGGATACTTAATACACAGTTTTATCACAAAAAGAACATTAGCACATGTCTCTTTAATCTTGTATAGCATTTAGGATAAAAGATAGGAGAGAAAGATCCTTCACAAACAAATTAATAAAATAATATTTCTATTTTGCCTTTTGTTCCTGTAGATGAAAAAATGGTTCATGCATATTATTAAAAGTAATTGAAATCATGAGACAAAATGAAAGAGGGAAGATGTACAGCTCTAATGAGGAGGGAGTTTTCTCTATGACCTGTGCAAAATCCTGACAATCTCAGTAAGACTACTCTCAGACTCTAAAGTGAATAATTTTTTTGTGAGAGGAAGGAAAATAAAATCTTATCTGTAGTATTATCTATAATGCCAATTGTGACCTTTGTTTAAAAAGTTGAACTCCAGCTGGAGAAGTATCAGAAAGGGCATTAGACTGTGAAGGTGCATGGAGATCTTTAAGAAGGATAATAAAAGATCTCAGCTTGCTCAGTCTAGCAAAATGAAGGCTGAGGGGAACTTATTGGCTCTCTCTAAATATAACAGGGGAGATAATCATAACTGAGGGAAGAGCATTCTTTAAGGTAATGAACAATGGACCCAGAAGACCAAACATAAGTAAACAGAGTATTAATAAATTCAAGCCAAAAATTAGGAAACAGTTTTTCAATAATCAAAGCAGTGAGGAAACCTCTTCTGATGATGTCCTTATTCATGCTTTCTATTCTACTCATTACAGGTAACCAGGAATTAACCTGTTACTTATTCAAGGCCCTGCACAAATGATATAAGCTAAGTTGAAGGGCTCACCTTCAAGACCTCATATAGACCAAACTCCTAATCTTTTGGACAACGCTAGCGTCCAACTAGATCCAACTTCTCATCCCAATCCCATCCTAGAGCTCCTATTCCTTCTTGTCTTCTTTTCTGCATAGCAGATATTTCCACCCTTCTAACAACAGCTCTACTGCCAGATGCCATGAGCAACAGGTGGAACAATCTCATCTGACTCCATCTAGAAGCATTCAAATGTTTTCACATCACATATCCAAGCACTCTCAGTTCAGCAACACTGCAGAGACAAGCCTGCCTCTTTATAAAGTCAATAAGAGCACACAGAGTTTATTTGAACACGCTCCACACTGTATCACAGCACCTTGCCAGTGAGAACCACAGCTTGACAGTCTTGTCTTCACTCAAAAACATTTATCATTGTAGTGCTGCTGAAGGAGCATTTCAGCTCAATTACAACTTCAACCTGAAAAATTCTGTCTAAAAGAAGCTGACAAAGAGGTGAGTTTCTTTGGGATTTTTTTGTGTTTTGGACAGTAACAGTAAGTCTTTCACAGATATATATCACCAATAAAATCTACTCTCATTTGTGGAAAACTGCCTCTCATTTATCCTAATATGTTTCTATACATTTCTTTCTGTGTAAAACTGTATTATAACTATCTTCCTCCTTTCTGTCTCTGTTGATGGCCATAACTGTTCTCAGCCTGTGATGAAAATCTGCAGATACAGAAGTTGTAAACACATAAAAAGAAAAGAGAGCAAAAAGTTGAGTGTATATATTTAGGAGTCATTGGATAATATTAAGAAAAGATATAGCTACTGCGTTTACCAGCAAAAACCCAGTAACACTGAAATCTGTTAGTCCATCAGAAAGTGTCCCAAAAAATGCTACGGAAATTGTGTCACTGCAAATCTGAAATTGAACTTTGCTTAATACAGAGGACATCACTATTTTGAAAGGAACCTGACAAACTCACTACAGTATAGCTTTTCCTCCTAAACAGACTAAGGCTAGATGTTCTCCTGCAAAAATAATTACAATTATAACCAAAAGCACCCATCTGCACCAGGATGAACTTAGAATCTTTTGAAAAGAGACACCTATGTAGGAGAAAGGGTGTAGGCACATCAGTGTTTGCATGGCCTTTCCCAAGATATAAGGGACCTTAGGTAAATGAACTGAATGTGTTTCCAGTACTTCAAAGGAGTGCCCTAACTACCACTCTGCTCTTTATCTCCCAATCCTTGAACCATCAATGAAAATGAAGTGTTGCTATTTATTTCAGTGAGATGCTGATTGACCTGTAATTCAATGCATTTTGTTTTTATTAGCAAATTCTGCACTTCCCAGCTGCAGAAAAATTTTCTTTACAATGTTGTATCAGGACAATGTAGATTATTAAACACTGAATACCTTCTTCCCTCATCTCCAGCTACTAAAAAAAGAAACTTGCATCTTAAATGTTAATTACGCATCTGCAGGCAGCCTAAATGACTCAGGGGACTGAAATCTGACTCAAGCTTTTCATCAGCAGGTCATCAGTTCAAACCTGACTCAGATCAGCAGCGGCTGGAAGCTTCTACAATTCAACAGCTGTTTAGATGACCTATATGAAAGAATATAATATTATATTATATTCAGTTTCAGGTGGAAAACAACCTACACCTTAAAAGTCATGCTCAGAACTGACATTAATTGGGATCCATGCCACTAGATCCTGAGAGGACAGCAGGTCTGGAAACTGAACTGTCCTGTCTCATCCTGCAATCTCCTCCACACTGACAATGGAAAAACTTGAGAATGGAACAAAAAAGGAAAGATTTTTTCCATTTGTGACTTCTCTTCCTACATTTCAACAGAGCAAAAGGTAGTCTTACAGGGTCCTCAATCAATTGTGTATGAATATGTTCAGTTTCAAAATTCAAGGTCAATATAGTAACAGGCCACAGATAATTATTTTATGCTTGATAACTACTTTTTTGTTTGCAGAGTGTAAGAACTAAGAGATCATCCTTATGAGACTTCTACAGAAAACAAAACAAACCCAGAGATTCATCAAACTCAATACACTGAAATTCTGTATCAAGTGATATCATCACTTCAACTTTCCCTATAGGCTTTCTAAAAATTAGATTATTAAACTATATATTCACATGCCCCACCATAATTTACTGAGAGGTGTTAGATTGCAGAAGTACTAGAAATCTTTCCTTGGTCTTACATAAAAATTTCAACACTTCTGTGGATTAAAAAAAAAAAAAAGACAATCCAGGCTTTTTTTTTTTTTGCTAGTCCTAATAAAGGTAATCTGCATTCTTTTGTCTTTGAAATTGTGCCCTTGATTAGTGTGAAGAGCCAAAACATAAGTCATGGGTTTCATTCACTCCCTGGCAGCAGGGAAGCTTTCAGTTGGTCTACAAATGGAAGAGCTCACACCCCCACAAACTGCAGAGGCAGCCAAGGAGAGGAGATGGCTGGGGAAGCAGAAAAATGTTCCACTCTCCTTTACAAATTTTCAGCTTGACTGGGACTTCTCTAATTTGTGCTGAGACCAAAGCAACCATAGCTTCAGCATACAGGCAATCATTTCTTTAAGAGAAGTTCTCACCCCTGGTTTGTGTTGATCTTGCTACAAAAACTTAGCTCAGGGACTCTGAGGATCTGCATTTATGACTGTGTCTGCTTACTGGACAGTACTCTGTCCAGGTTTTGTAGCACAGAGCTGTGAATCTATGCACTGTTTCTGGGATGAAGCAAATGGCAGATCTGATGCATCCCTGGGATTAATGTAAATACAAATCAATGAGATTTTTATGTAGAATCCAATATTCAGAAGTATGACCCCAGTGTGCATGCAGAATATACATATCTGCAGCCTTTCTTTCTCTTATTTAGCATATTGGACTGTGAAGTTTTGTGAAATAAATCTTATAGTACTCAGAGACACAGTCCAAACTAAAATATCTTTGTTTCTGTTTTCAAAATATCAAAGGTACATAGCCTGCTATACGAATTAACTGCCTACAAAATGCTACTTTTCATTCTAAATTGGTTTAGATGTATTCTTAATTCTTCTGCTGCAAATGATTAACAATATTGCAACAATGGCTAATAAAATTAGTTTTGCTGAAGACATACTGAAGATAGTATCATACACCTCAGTCCTTAAAAAAATCTGAAGTGGTCAAGATACTAAGTGACCCATAAAATTCAATTTTATGATTAAAAAAATTCTCCTAGTAATTACTGAATAGATACAATTCACCAAGTCTCTTCACATTGCTACCTTGTGCATGGACAAACCAAATGCTAGAAGGCATCTCTAACGAGTTCCTGGAGCTCTGATAAAACGCCACTGTAGCTTCATATAAATATTTGTGCAGTGTCATGTAGTCTTTGAGCACAAAAATCACCTTTGCTTCTGTAAATCAGTACATTTGTAAGTACTGGAACCTGGTGTTCAACTATGATTTTCAAAGACCAGATTTTTCAGAACCCAGTAGGTAACTAGAAGAAACTAGGCCTTGGACCACAGCTGCCTTTTTGGGGAGATAATGACCTAAAATTAAGTGAGACCAAACTGCTCCCCCCCTTTGCCATCAGATGTAAATGACTAAAAATGATGTCAGTTAATCATCAGACTTTTTGTTCTGTTTAATGTTTTTCCATTCTGAGAGGCTGTCAAGGTTAGATTATGCACGTTTAAGTACACACAGATCTTTCAAGCCAGAGAAAGAGCTGGGGAAAAGTGAATGATAAAGTCCTTAACCTACAGAAAATAATAGACAGTGTGCCCATACTAGAAAAAAATTCCCATTCTCTAGCTGTTTGGGTACTTCACCACTTCAGCTTGTCTCTGGGTCCCCTCTGACCAAGGAAAATTAGAAAATTATGTAGCTCTAGTAAATGTACAGCCAACTGGAGTTGGCAGAATGGGAAGCAAAAGCTAACCCTGGATGATCCTATGCAGCAGGCAAACAAATAACTGAAGGTAGGATGCCAATGCAATGCCAGCTTTCCCTGAACAGCAGAAAACCCTACTCTAGAAGCTAGTCAGTCACACACACGCTTCAGAGAAGATGGATTTTGTACCCAGGTGCAGCAAAACCATCCTCAGAGCAGGCCCAGACAGTCACAACTCGGCCTGAATAAAATGTGAAGGTCCTGATCCTTTGGCACATTGTGGATTCAGAAAAAGGACGTTGACATTTTCTGTTAGAAGTTGAAAAGATTTTCTTTATTTAAATTCACAGCTCTAGTGTAGACATTGAGATATCATGGTAACATCAAAATTATAAAAAGTGTTTGCCAAATTTGTACTTAACTTTAGGGTTGGAAGTTTTGTTGTTGTTTTTAAAACTAGTAAACATCAGCTGGCAAAAAAATTGCATGCCTTAAAGCTTCTTCAACAGATCAAAGCTGGTCAAGGCTTGATAGTTTTAAACTCTGCAAGGCTCTCAGCCATTAGGAATAAAACCAGCAGGAGCCAAAAAGTGTCTTTCTAGTATTGTCATGAGTTAAAAATGAAAGTATTTAGGTTGATAAGTCAGAGTACTTATAGCCTAGTACTTAACAAAAACTTCCCAATATTACAAGATGTGGAACCTAAATAGAGTCTAATTGCTTCATGAAAACTAAATTTAATATAGAAACACTCTAATGTGAAAGCCTGCTCTAACACTTGTTCTTAGAGTCCCTGTACAAGTTCGGCACAGAGACATAAACAGCATTACAGAGGAAAACAGAATTTGAAATGCTATTTCAAACAGAACAGTGTCTGATTTTTTAATGTGGTTTTTAAATCGAGAGTATCAACAGTTTGGTGCTTGACACAGGATGGGCCCAGATCCTCTTTCTGAATTTCTGTATAATTTGGTTTCATAGACTGCTCTTAGATTTAGACATTTTTTTCACCTGCTTTGTAGCCCTTTAAGTAATCATAGAATCATGGAATGGTTTGGGTTGAAAGGGACCTTAAAGCTCATCCAGTCCAACTCCCTTGCCACAGGCAGGGACATCTCCCACCAGACCTGGTCGCTCAAAGCTCTGTCCAACCTGGCCTTGAACACTTCCAGGGAGGGGGCATCCACAACTTCTCTGGGCAACCTGTGCCAGCATCTCACCACCCTCACAGTAAACAATTTCTTCCTGATATCTAAATCTAACCTCTTCCAGTTTAAAACCATTCCCCCTTGTTCTATTGCTACCTGCCCTTGTAAAAAGTCCCTTCTCAGCTTTCCTGTAGGACCCCTTCAGGAACTGGAAGACTGCAGTAAGGTCCCCCCAGAGCCTTCTCTTCACCAGGCTGAACAGCCCCAACTCTCTCAGTCAGTCCTCATAGGGGAAGTGCTCCAGCCCTTTGATCATCTTCATGGCCCTCCTATGGACCTAATGCAACACCTTCATGTCCCTTTTGTGTTGGAGGCCCCACACCTGAATGCAGTGCTCCAGGTGGGGGTCTCATGAGAGCAGAGTAGAGGGGCAGAATCCCCTCCCTCACCCTGCTGACCACACTTCTTTTGATGCAACCCAGGATACTGTTGGTCTTCGGGGCTGCAAGCACACATTGCTGGCTCACATTGAGTTTTTCATCAGCCGACACCCCGTGGTCCTTCTCCTCAGGACTGCTCTCGAGCCAATCTCCACCCAACCTGTATTTGTGCTTGGGATTGCCCCTATCCAGGTCGAGGACCTTGCACTTGGCCTTGTTGAACTTCATGAGGTTGTCATGGGCTCACCTCTCCAGCCTGTCCAGGTCCCTCTGGATGGCATCCCTTCCTTCCAGCGTGTCAACTGCACCACTCAGGTTGGTGTCATCTGCAAACTTGCTGAGGGTGCACTCAATCCCACTTTCCATGTCACCGACAAAGATGTTGAACAGTGTCAGTCTAAGTACTGATCCCTGGGGCACACCACTCGTCACTAATTTCCATTTGGACATGAAGCTGTTGACTGCAACTCTGAGTGCAACTATCCAGCCAATTCCATATCCAGCAAGTGATCCATCCATCAAATCCACATTTCTCCAGTTTTGTGACCAGTATGTCACGTGACACTGATTTGTTACCCCTTTTCCAGTCATCAGGAACTTCACCAGACTGCCACAGCCTGTCAAATATAATGGATAGCGATTTGGCAACTTCATCTGCCAGTTCTCTCAGGTCCTGCAGGTGGATGTCATCAGGTCCCATGGACTTGTGCACCTTCAGGTTCTTTAGGTGGTCTTGAACCCGATCTTTGTTTACAGTGGGTGGATCTTCCTTCTCCCAGTTCCTACCTTTGCCTTCTGTGACTTGGGCAGCGTGGCTAGAGCCCTTGCCACTGAAGACCGTGGCAAAGAAGTCATTGAGCACCTCAGCCTTCTCCATGTTCCTTGTGACCAGTTCTCCATTTTCCTTCTGGGGAGGGCCCACATCTTCCCTAACCTTCCTTTTATCACTGATGTACCTATAGAAATTCTTCCTGTTCCCCTTTATATCCCTGGCTAGATTTAATTCCAGGTTAGCTTTCCTAACCTGATCCCTGGCTGTTTGTGCAACTTCATAATTCTTGTAATCTTGCATCTCAATTCAATACTTTTGCTTCCAACTGAAATCTCTATTGATACATTCTTAAAAGCTGTTTGTTCTTCACAATTCTGTAATACTTTATTTCTGACAATTCATCAGAAGTTACTAGGGTTTGTTTCATATAACGGTATGTTCCCAACATTTGATCCTTCCCAGCTTTGATAGCCCTAGTAGCTGCTTTTGTGCTGACATTGTACCTATGCAAGAGAATTAACAACAAAAATACATAATACTATCTCATTGTTAGAGAAATTTAACACTGTAAAAAAAATAAAGGATAGTAATGGATATTGAACAACAGAAACTATAATACTAATACTGCAGTGATAGCTTTACAACCTCTTTTTCCTAATAAAAATTTAGCTAGACAGCCAAGAACCTTGATCACCTGCACCTGAATCAGGTGCACCAAGATTAATCAAAGTATCAGACTAAACTGTTTTTTTCTCTCTTTTCTCAGCTTTCACTTCTCATACTTCAAGCTGTTTCACATAGAAACCAGATAGTACTGTATCTACAGCACATTTTTGCTGTCCCTCAGAATAATCATCTTGATTTGCATATTTTTTAATTTATTCACATTTTAGCAGCATGCGTAGATTACCAACGGGAAGAAGAAAAGAAGATGTGCACAGTGACAGATCAGAGGCAATGAACACAAACTGAAGTACAGGAAATTCTGTTTAAGAAAAAAAATTACTTTTTTTAAATGTGAGGACTGACAAAACTCAGGACAAGTTGTTCAGATTGGCTATGGCGTCTCCATTATTGGAGCTATTCAAAACTCAACTGGACACATCTCCGAGCAAACTGCTCTAACCAGACTCTGCTTTAAACACAGCAGGGCTGCATCTCCAGAGGCCTCTTTCAACTACTTTATGCTTCTACCATTTTGTGATTCTATAATTCAGGGAATAAGTTAATAATTACAGCAATTGCTGCATAACAAGAACTTGACATAGACTTAACTAATATAAAATACAGCCTTAGAGAATACAAAAAGAGTATTTGGAAAACTCACTTGGCATTATGGTGTGTGTTACCTGAAGCTAACATTTCTTTTAAGAGTCACTTCAGTAAATTGCTCTTCCTCACAAAATACAGTTCTATTCTAAAAAATAAGTGCAAGAGAAGCATATATTCTATATTTAGATATCGGCTCAGATTATCAGTCTCAGAAATCAGTATTTATATTTTCATATTGTGAAAATATAGCTCAAAACT
>NW_010156563.1:0-5446 GCF_000695765.1 Mesitornis unicolor
CTGGGCTCCATTTCCCACTTATGTACAAACGGACATAATTCAGTTACCCTGAGAAGGCTGACTGCAGTGTAGGACCTCCTAATACAGGATATCATTGTTAGTCTGTGACTGAACAGTACTCTTAATTAACCAGCTGTAAAAACTACTGTTGATCATGTGCTGTGAAGTGTTGATCTCTTGTGCGTGAGGCTGGTTTTATGGAAATAGGATTTTAAATGTTTATATCACAGAATCACAGAGCGTTAGGGATTGGAAGGGACCTCCAAAGCTCATCCAGTCCAATCCCCCTGCCGGAGCAGGAACACCCAGATGAGGAAGCTCATCCAGTCCAATGCCCCTGCCGGAGCAGGAACACCCAGATGAGGTTACACAGGAAGGCGTCCAGGCGGGTTTTGAATGTCTGCAGAGAAGGAGACTCCACAACCTCTCTGGGCAGCCTGGGCCAGGGCTCTGTCACCCTCACTGAGAAGAAGTTTCTTCTCCAATTGAAGTGGAACCTCCTGTGTTCCAGTTTGTGTCCGTTACCCCTTGTCTTATCATTGTTTGTCACCAAGAAGAGCCTGGCTCCATCCTCGTGACACTCACCCTTTAAATATTTATAAACATGAATGAGGTCTCCCCTCAGTCTCCTCTTCTGCAAACTAAAGAGCCCCAGCTCCCTCAGCCGCTCCTCATAAGGGAGATGCTCCACTCCCCTGATCATCTTTGTAGCCCTACGCTGGACTCTCTCCAGCAGTTCCTGTCCTTCTTGAACTGAGGGGCCCAGAACTGGACGCAGTATTCCAGATGCGGTCTCAATATATGGTGAAGTTTAGAAAGAGGTAGAGTTTTCAAATATAGCTCATGATCCTGAAAAATTTTTCTTTCTCTGATGCACATCTGAAGCCTGACTTCACCTGAGTCTTGTTCTCCTTGCCTCCTTTCTGAAGGACGATGTTCCCACAGCCAGAGATCTGATGTTGCGGTACGGAACTAACAAGAAAACCACCAAGCGCAAGAAGAAACTGGAAAAAGCGATGAAGGTGCTCAAGGTGAGGAGAGTGGCATCCAGCTTGGCAGCATTTTAGCTCAAGTTTTCAAGTGCAGAAATCTTCTTGTTGCCTCTGTCATCTTAGCTGGCTTTTGTCACCTCTTCTAGGTAAAGGCCCTCAAGTGTTCTAGCATCAGTTGGCTGGGAATATGAAGTGTTTGCCTGGAAGAGAGTTGTTTGAAATGGACTTAAGTTTTAAAACAAATCTGAAGGGTGGATTAGTTCTGCTCTGGGTATCCTTTGTGTGGGCCCCTGGAGTATGTAGTTTCTTGATAAGTAGCTTTTTTCATGCAGATCCTGTTGCTTCTTAGGTCAGGTGGCTGAAAGCCCTATGCAGTTGAAAAAGATGATGGATTCCCTGTTAAAGTACCTCTTTTTTAGGTGAAAAATGGCAAATAGCTTTTAACAGCAGCCTCAAGCTGAAGTAGATGGAGCTTTTTCAGGGAGAGAATAAAGGTCTCTTTTACTCTTCTTGCCATGCAGAAACAAAAGAAGAAGAGCAAGCCAGAGGTGTTCAACTTCTCTGCTATTCACTTGATTCATGATCCCCAAGGTAATCATGCATTGTATTTTGTCCTTCTTTCATGTGTTAATCCCAGACACTGAATTTTAGATACAACTCTGTAAGGAGAGCAAAAGCATCCTAGAGTTCCACAGCATTTAAAGCAATGAGATCAATCTTCTTGTGGTTGTCATAGGGGAACACTTGTAGATCATCAGACAAAGGAGGAGTGATATTAAGTCATCTGCTTCAGGTTGTTACAGATAAGCATGTGGCTCTTGACCTCTTCCTTGTGTGTGTAAAGGCCACAACTTGTGTGACCAGGGAGTGGGGTATCCACGCTAGCTTTGGCTTATCCCACTTCAGAAATGTATTGCTGTTACTAGTCTGGTATTTGTCTGATATCGCTCGACTTGTCCTCAGTCCCATCTTAGTGAACCTCTGAGGATTTTGTTTTTCCGATAGACTAAAAAATGTATCTTAAAAAATCTAGCTTTAAATACTGACCCTGTGTATGTGATGTTGTGGAACTTGTGGAAGCTTTCCTTTCTGGTGAACCTGTGCATAGCTTTAGATCTTCTGGGCACTGGAGAAGGAAAACAACCAGTCAGGAGGGGTGCTCTGGCCACCTTTAATTTCTTCTATGCAAGGACATTGGGGCTTAAAAAAAAACCCATATGAAGATGACTGCCTTTTTTAACCCCATCCCAGCTGAGCTGTGCATAGTGCCCTTTGAGTCTACCACAAACCTATTATTGCTTCTTACAGACTTTGCAGAGAAGCTGCTGAAGCAGCTGGAGAGCTGTAAGGAGCGATTTGAAGTGAAGATGATGCTCATGGACCTTATATCTAGGCTGGTTGGAATACATGAGGTATGTACTCTCTTAATGCTTTGACAATCTAATCGCAGCCAGCCTTGTTAAGGTGGTGGTGTGCTCTGGCCTTGTGCCTCTGGAAAGTGACTTAATTTTGCTGTATGTTGAAAAATGAAGATGTATGGTTGCCAGTGGGCCTCATGGAGTGGTGCAGCAGCATAGACTTGTGTGGTGCTGAGTAATCTCTGCTAGAGCTCAAGACAAGAGGTGTATCATAAAATAAAATCCAAGGCACCTGGGGAGCAAGCTGTGTAGGCTTGTTCACTGTTTTACAGCACATCAGCCTGTGAGGGTGATCTCAAGTTAAAAGACATGGAGCTAATCTGTGACACCTTCCTTCTTTCTGCAGCTTTTTCTTTTTAACTTCTACCCCTTTGTTCAGAGATTCCTACAGCCTCACCAGAGAGGTAAGTAGCTACTAGTAGGTAATGCTGCTGGTCCATGATGTCGTGAGCATGGTCAGTTCTTAGAAGTGGTGCTGTAAATGCATTGGTAGCAGTAGCTTGGTAGGCAGTAAGAGCAATCCAGTGGGTGTGGATGAAGGAAGTGAAAGGTCCTGACTGCCAGAAGCGCAGAGCCCTTTGGACTCTTACAGAAGCTGTGTGCACTCAGTGCTCCTTACTTGAGCATTTGAGAAGGTCCAGCAATGGAATAAAATGTATTTACTGAGTCCTTCATTCCAGAGCAAATCCTGACTAGTTGACTGAAGTGTGACTGCCTTTTCCTTCTTTGTTTTACTGGTGTTTCTAGCTGTAGAGCATTTCTTTTTGACTTAGCTGGCTCCTAAGGACCTGCACTGCTGCTGGGCTGGAGGCCAGATGAGTTTCCTAATGCTTGGTGAGAGAGGAGAAATAATTGTCTCAAATAACTTTAAACTGAACTGGCTTTGAGACTAAGACTGAGCAACTTGTTGTTAGCTGTTTTGGTGGGTGCAATTATTGGCCAGCATAAGCTGCAGCAATGTACTCTGATGTTGTCTTTGCACTCTTCTATTTCTTCCAGAAGTGACAAAGATTCTTCTGTTTGCTGCACAAGCTTCACACCAGCTAGTACCACCGGAGGTCAGTACTCCACCTAGGTTTGGTGGTGGTAAAAATGGACAGTGGGCCAGCGTGGAAATGTAACTGAGTGCATTTGTGGGGAGGGGGAAAAGAGAATCTGGTCAGGCTTTGTCTTCAAAAACTTATGGTAATTTTGGCTACTTCTGCAAGTTCCAAGGGATTGTTTTGTATAAAGAGAAACAGCCCCTATGTCCAGGGACTTCACTTCTGCATGAGGATTTGTCTAGAAAATAACTGCAGGCTAGAGTGACAAGTCCTGAGCTCTGCCCTTCTGTGAAAAGGGCTCTGTTGTCTGTTTAACAATCCAATTTAATAGCTTTCACAATTCTATTAAATATGCAGTAAGCTTATGTAACTTTTTTTTTCTTATTTTCAGATTATCCAGTCAGTGTTAATGACAATTGCCAACAACTTTGTCACTGACAAGAATTCTGGGGAGGTCATGACTGTAGGGTGGGTACAGAATCTCACAGAAACTGTAAAACTCTCTCTGAATATGGAAAAAATAAATTAAACCATGTGCACTGTACTTCTGTGATTTGTACTATGCTTTCAAGACCCTGCTTGATTGAGGACAAGTTAGGACACTATTTCAACATTAGCTTTCCTTATGTTTGTTGGCAGTGTTTTAAATTCCCCAGACCAATGGGTTTCTGTACATAGTCATTGCTGGGACTGGAGCTCTTCTGGATTTCATGATGGTGCCTTTTTTTGCTTTCTCCTTTGCTCTTATTTTTTTTCACTTCCCAGATATTGTTTTGATGTTGAGGGCAGACCTCTTGTCTGAATTAAAATACTCTGTGTATATTTAGTGAGTGAATAGCATCACAATTCAGGAGTCTTTAATTTTCATGTTTAGTAATGAAATTTCACTACTGACAACAAATTTAAATGTTGCTGTTGGTGAAACTGATGTGATTTGAGTCGAGAGATATTTGGGAAATGCTGTATAAGGTACTTGAAGTTCCAGATAACTCAGTCTTTTACTGGGCCAGTGGAAGTCTGGTGGTGCTGAGGAAATGTTTCACTTTCAATTTTTTAGAATCAATGCAATAAAAGAAATCACTGCACGATGTCCGTTAGCCATGACCGAAGATCTGCTCCAAGACCTCGTTCAGTACAAGACTCATAAAAATAAAAGTAAGTCTATTGCGTGGATATGACCTTTTTCTTCTGGTATGCTCTGGTCCTCCACTGTTATAGTCTTTATAATAATGTCTTATTTTTTTTTATGTGGGCTCAGAGATACCATTTTCATTACGTCCATTGCACTCCTCTGTATTTTGAGTGCGTATGCATACGAGACTAAACAGTCGAGAGGAATTATGGCAGGACAACAGGCTGACAAAACTGAAGAAGGGAACTGCTTGCTAATAAAGATTTGGCCCTAAGAGCTGGATCCTGCATTGGAGAAATCAGTGGGAGCTGTAACTTCAGGAAAGGCACCAGCACGCTGTAAATGCTGATTATCTGAGTGGGCTTTCAGTTTGCTCGGGATTCTGCTTTTCTGTATTTATTCCTGAATCTTTTTGTTTTTTTCTGGGTAGATGTGATGATGTCAGCAAGAACTCTGATACACCTTTTCCGTTCGCTGAATCCAGAGATGCTGCAGAAGAAATTCAGGGTAGGTGTTTTTATGCGCACTGCATCCACCATAAACATGGGCCTGTGTGCTGAAAAATAATGACCAGAACTAGCCTCAGAGCCTCTTGAGAATGAGGTGGAGTCGTGTGAGCCTTCTGCCCCTGCTGCATTTTGACATGGTACTCGCTTGTTTCAAAACTTCCTTGGTTCAGATTTATCAGGCTGACTGACAGAAGGATCATGCTGTAGAAGCTTGACTTCCTTCCTAGAGTTAGGTCAACTTCTCAGTAATTCAAGGTCTTATTTCATCAGGCAGAATTTATTTCTTCCACCTGCATCCTCCTCTTGCCCAGGTTTATTTTTTCATGGGTTTGTGGGCATAAAATAGAAGCCT
>NW_010156563.1:5466-12189 GCF_000695765.1 Mesitornis unicolor
TACGGGGTAAGCCTACTGAGGCCTCCGTGGAAGCCAGGATTCATGAATATGGAGAACTGGATGCCAAAGATTATATTCCAGGGGCAGAAGTACTGGATGTTGAGGTTCAAAAGGAAAATGGAGGAAACCAAGAGGAAGGTTGGTTGGCTTTTTTTTCTTTACTACTTCTACTTTGAGCATCATTGTGACTAAGTTTTTGTTTGGACGTAAATGATGTTTGTGCATTTAATTTCCTGCTGTAGCATGCTGTGTGGCTTCCAAATGCCTTTATTTGTCCATTGAGAGGTGTTGATATTATCCTAGAGTAAGTGCAGTTTATCCAGTGAAGTTTGTTACTGTGTTGCTTTGTAAAACAGACACTGAGAGATGGAAAGGCAGAGGGAGGAACATCGTACAGCTATGGAAATTCATGTGTTCAGCACTTCCTAAAGAAAGATTTTTGTTGTGTGTTACAAAATGTGAAATTAGTACTTTCAAATAGTATTTGATAGATAAGGAGTGCAAGCTCGGGATGCAATCTGAAATAATTTAAACTTGGGCAGTTAAGCTAGATCTATGTTAACATCTCTGTGTGCTTCTTCCCTGAGCAGATGGATGGGAAAGTGCTAGTCTGAGTGAGGAGGAGGATAATGAAGATGGAGAATGGATTGACGTGCATCACTCTTCAGATGAGGAGCAGCAAGAAGTAGTGAGTTCCAAGTGTCTTCTACCCCAAATACAAATGAGCCTTGTTAATTGCAAACCAGATTCTCTTGCTCTGTACCTTCACGTGGCTGCTATACAGGGCTGTAGAGTAACTGGGCCAGAATCCGAGAGGGTTAAGTACTATTTAACACCTGTGCTGAAATATGCATGTTGTCAGGGTGGGGTGGAGAGATGAGAGACTCTGTCCCAATGTTAAATTCCATCAAAGCTAAGGCATTTCTATGATGAGTGCTTATATTCACTTGTTTTATTCACTTTCCAATGGTACTGCCCCTACAAAGGTATTTGGGAAGCAAGAATTGTGGATTATGGCACAGAAATGGTTTGCAAAGCTCTGGGTAATTACTCTTTTGTACTTTTCCTGATAGGCAGAGAAGGTGAAAAGCATGCCTGTAGAGGAACGAAAAGCCAAAGCTGCAGCAGTCAGTACAAGCAGGCTGCTCACTCAAGAGGACTTCCACAAAATACGTCTTGCCCAGCTCTCCAAAGAACTTAATTCTGCACCTGGCAAAGGTGCAAAGAGGAAGAATATCGAAATAGATGATGAAGAGGAGGAGGGCAGGTAGGATATAGAGTACTGGTGTGTGCTTTCTCTAATCTGTAATCTGGCAATAGAGCTTTTAATTGCAGCAGGCTGCACAGCTCTGCTCTTGGTCAGTGTTTTCCCTTGGTGATGGGTGGCAAACAGCCACGCAGCCTGGAAGGGCCTTGCGGCCCTGGGATCTGTTTATACTTGGGAGAAAAGACAGGAGGGATGAGGGAAAGTATGGGAGTATTTTGCTTGTGCAGACCACCAGGCGTGGCTTTTTCTAGCAGTAGTTGCATGGTTATATTAACAGAGTTTCTTAAACTTTGTGGTTAAAGCAGGACTTGAAAAACAGTAATGAGAGACCTTTGTAAGGGTTGTCCCAAGCAGGAGGATGAGCCTGAGAGAACAAGTGCTTGTGTGAAAATTGTATAGGTGGGAGACAAAGGGTCAGGAGAGCATCTTGTTTTTCTTAGCAGATTAAGTTTTGCGTGATGGCCTTTTGTTGGATTTTTCTGTGTAGGGGAGAGTTGCTTTCACTCAGAGATATTGAACATCTGCATAAGAAGCCTAAATCGGACAAGGAGACCAGACTGGCAACTGCAATGGTGAGGAACTTGCCTATTTCATATCTTTTGTCTTTCTGTACTTGGGCTGTGGCTTTGTCTCCTGCAGAAGAAAGGGGTGGTGGGGTTGAATCTGTAAGACGGGTGCCCAGCTGCCATCTGTGTTTTGAGGAATGGTTTACGTAGTTTTTTGCTGTTGCCTCTTGGCTATAACAGGTTGACAGTCTCTTGCTGATCACAGGTGACAATGAAAATGCCAAGACAGGCACATGCAGTTTTCACTGTGACTTAATAAATACAGCCAGCATGGAATAATGCATGTAACATACACAGAAAATCATACAGGACTTGGATTTATTGTTGCTGCCATAGAACCCATCACCTTAGCAGGCGATGTTAACTGTAAGGAAAGGAAAATGGTTCTCTGTTTTTACATTGCGTTGTCTGTTCTAGGCTGGAAAAACAGACAGAAAAGAATTTGTGAAAAAGAAAACAAGAATTAATCCATTTGCCAGCTCTTCCAACAAAGAAAAGAAGAAGCACAAGAACTTCATGATGATGAGATACAGCCACAGCGTCCGGACAAAAAATAAGCGTTCTTTCAGGGAAAAACAGGTAATATCTGATGTTGAGAATAGCTGGGGCAGTCTGAGCAGTAAACTTAAAATGCAGGTGAAGTGCTGTCTATCCTGTGGCCTAAGACTTTGCTGTTTAATTTGATGGTTTAATTGCTGGAAAGGAGCATGGGCTAGGTGGCTTCCCTTGAATCCTACCCCGAGGAGGTTTGTCAGATTGTGGTAGTGAAGAATGCTTTTGTCAGCCTCTTCGTTAGTAGGCATTGAGGACCAAGCCCTGTTGTGAAGTCATGTGTAGGTCAGGAAGGCGATGATAATGTGGTTTTATATAAATTAAAGCAGATTGTATTAGAACCCTGACTGTAATCCTGTGAGAGAAGAAATGCCTCCCTGATACGGAGGAGTTGTTTTTCAGGACAAGCTTTTAGTGTGTCTCTTCACTTTCCATATTCTTTCTTGGACCTTTCTCCTATTACCATCATGTTATGGACTCAGCTGTCCTGGCCTTGAGGACATCTAATAGCTTGTCATAAATGTACTTAAAGCACAGACATGAAAGCTCTTTACCTATTTGAAAAAGGCTTCAGTGTAGCCTGTGGCAGCTGGTACCAAAGCACTGGTGTGGTAGATTGCCTTGCCCTGCTGTGTTTCAACTCTGCAGGTGACTCTGTGCTGACAAGAGGAATCTGCCTAAAAATCCTTCTGTCTAACCTGGCAGATGGTCAGTCCAGGGTGTTACAAAATTCAAACTCCTTTGAACACGTCCCAGTAAGAACTTCTAGAATAATCCAGTTACCCAGGGTTTTTGTTTCAGGGTAGTGTTAACTTTTTTGTATTTTCTTGCTAGGTTTTGTGTTGTGCTAGGGTGCATTCGAATGCTTCTTGTACAAACCCTCCTTTGTGAGTTGTTTCCAAGGGCTGTGTCAGCAGAATAATGTATATTTGTCTGCAATTTATTGCCTTAAGAGCAGCAAGACTGAAACTGTTTATAGACTCGATAAAGTGTCTGAAGTGTTTCTGTAAAGCAGGCAGACATGGGCTTATATCCTCTGTAGTATTTTATTTACTGTCATTCTGACTCACCCAAAATAAGGCTGACCACATGAATCCACCTCTCAAAACACACACAAACACAGCAAATGAACAATCCAGGCACTTTTGGGAAACTGCTGTTTAAAATAATTCCTCACTCACTTTTTTCTAAAAAGCCATCTTAAATGTAACAGCTAAACAGGGAAAGATGATTTTTTTTTCCTACTCTTTTTTTTTTTCCACTAAAGTTAGGCCACAGCCATGGTTCTGACCATGAAGTGAATTAGAGTACCATTGTAGGATACTGTGTTCTGCTGCCCTCTTTGGTGGCAGAATAAAATGGACTGCTGTCTGTAGTTTAGAGCTAAATTCCCTTTACCAACTAAACCATCCCTGAAATACACAATGAAGTCTCTTTGAAGTGATATGGCACTTGTAAAAATTCTAGCATCCTTCCTGCCCCCTCCCTCCTCCTTGGAAAGCAGCTTTGCGATACTCTTTAAAACATGCCATTTTGTCCTACTTACCTCTCAGCTGGACTGAAGCTGTTTCTTGATCTCTTCTCATTTGAATATGAGTCAGTGAAAGAAAGGTTTGTTACTCAATCTATTTGTTATGGATTCTGCTGATTGTGTACTGAAACCTTTTGACTTCTGTTTTTATTTAATCCCCACTCTTCCCTTGATTGTACCAACAAGTTTATCTAAGTAACCACAACATTTCTGCCGCTGTAGTTGACAACGTTTGCCAGCTCCTGCTCCCAGTGTCAGCTGATGAGTGTTTGTCTCTGAGGCTGAAGAAATTGCTTCAGGAATTTTTCTTAGTAATGTGCTTAATCATTAAAAATAGATTAATGGGACTGAAAACCAAGTAGATCTTTCTGACTAAGTTCTACCCAAAGCTCTTAATGTTAGAGTTGAAAACATTGTTCTACTCCTGTTTTCTGTAGAAATGTATGGAAACTATACCAGTTGCATCCTGATATTTTATTACTTTGCAGCCTCTTGCATCAGATTCAGTTTGTCTGCATTCACAGATGTGTTTGAGTGGCTTTTAAACTTGAGTACAAATAGGCATCAAACAGCAGCAGGAAAGATTAATGGGACTGAAAACCAAGTAGATCTTTCTGACTAAGTTCTACCCAAAGCTCTTAATGTTAGAGTTGAAAACACTGTTCTACTCCTGTTTTCTGTAGAAATGTATGGAAACTATACCAGTTGCATCCTGATATTTTATTACTTTGCAGCTTCTTGCATCAGATTGTTTGTCTGCATTCACAGATGTGTTTGAGTGGCTTTTAAACTTGAGTACAAATAGGCATCAAACAGCAGCAGGAAAAACCTGAGCATGGCCAGATCTTCTCTTCCTGATCTGCTGCCTACTCTGTCCTATTACCATTATGCTTTTAAGCTACTTTGGGTTCATTTTCCTTCTCGCATTTGCACCTTACCTGCAGTATATGAAAGCTTTGTTGCAAATGATGCAAGCTGCTAGCTGTAGTTTTCTCTAAGAAAATTCGGTCTATTTAACAAATATTCTATGCATTATTTTAAATAACTTGTAATTTTTAGTTCTGGTGCAGTGATCTTATCTACAAATGTGTCCGGTTAGTAAAATAGCAGTGGGATACATGCGTGTGGTGGGTATACAGAAAAGGGTTGTTGATGTGATAGTGGTGGTGTCTCCTTATTTAATATTCCCCTTACCTGAATATTCCGTTCTTGTTCCGTATTTAGCTGGCTCTTCGCGATGCACTTCTGAAAAAGAGAAAACGCCTGCTGAAATAACAAAACAATAATGGAGAAGGATCCTTAATCATCCTTGAAGAAATAGCCCTAGAAATGCTTACCCATCAGCACAAGAAAAAGGACTGAAATGCCTTATTATGGATTTATCTCTATTCTGTTCAGAATTCTGTTGGTTATTGCATCTATAGGACAGAAGAGGCCTTAATCCTTGCAGGATTTTGATTTTTTTTTTCTTTTTTAAAGCATTCTAAGGAAGAATGCAATTATCTTCTCTTGAATGTAACTTACAGCTGGTTTTGTATGTGAAAGTATTAAAACACCCAACTGTATTGCAAAAATATTTTACTTGAAGCAATTTGTGAATACATAATTGGGAGGAAAAGGAATATTCTGGCCCAGTCTATAAAGTATGTGTGTATATATAGTGTCTGTGCCTATTTTACACATGATTTTTACAGATTAAGCCATTTTCAAAGCAGCTGCTTTTTACCTGTTAAATAATAAGAAAACCCAGTTCTTGTAATACAAGTAAGTTTAATTGAACAGTTAAGGGGAAGAGTGGTTTCATATGGTTTATGAAAAGAAGAATATAATCAGTGTATGGGAGATGGTTCTCCTACATGTCATGCTACTTTTCTGTTCAATGACAACATGAAAACTGAGGAATCTTGTTTTCTAGATCAGTGCATCTCATGGTGGGATTTGCTGGTGTCTGATTGTTGAAGTATACATGAGAAAAACATAGATCTATGGATTCTTTACTTGAAAGATTGATCTCCTGATCAGCCTTGGCCTCAGCTGGGACCATTAATGGGTTTTCTGCACCTCACCTAGCCACCTGCTTTTGTGGAAACTGGGAGGGAGTTTGTTATACCACCCTTTGTCAAATTCTGTTTAAAATGGCTTTCCTAGTGGAGGAGAAACAGCTGGTACATGCACAATATAATGGAGAAGCTTTGGGGTGATTTTTTTCATTTCTTAATGTTTATATTCCGCGTGAGCATTTAGCACAGGAATGTTTGTTACATTGAGTTTGCAATTGTGTTCACCTGAATGTTTATCTTGTTAGTGTATTTTGTTGGTCTTGCTTGCTAAAGCAATAGAAGCTTATAGAGGAGTCAGGGAGGTATAAGGTAAGAACAAAGTAGGAACTTTTTGCAGTGCAGGATGTTAAATTCAAAATTAATTTTCCTGCTCAGGAAAATAAAAGTAAAGTTAGTGGGGAATAACAGTGAGGAGCTATTAGTAGTTCAAAAACTAATGACTTCTGAGGTAAAGAGGCAATTTTTTTTTCTTATTTGATTTTTAAGACAAGTAGCTAGCTTCCTCCTCAGTTCTGGGCCTCAAGTGGAGAACTATGCCTAGTTGCTGGCAAGTGTGTGGCTATCTTCACTCCCTTACTTGGAAAAATGAGAGTATGGGGCAGCCTTTTCTAACCTATTTGACCCACAGAAGCACAGGGGAAATAGCCTTGGCCATTTTTTAGGTTTTTTTCCCCTCACAGTTTGTCGTGTCCTACCTCTAACGACAACGGCACTGACAGCCGCTGTGGGCGGACCCCCGGTGGGGCG
>NW_010156564.1:0-2978 GCF_000695765.1 Mesitornis unicolor
GTAAGAGTGCCTCTTCAGAATCACAAGGGACTGCCAGGGACCACCAGAGACCACCAAAGGACCCCTTGGACACAAGCACAGTTTGATCCAAGGATGATTCAGTAGATATTTAAATGTATTAGAACTATATTTAAATTGCTACCAATCATTGTAACTCAGATTATGCAATCCTGAAACTTTTGTGTATAAATATGCCAAGAAAAGTGCCAGTAGTCATGCGAGCCTGGATGGAATAAATAATGCCCCTCGCACCCAACGTCAAATAAAGAATGCCTGCTTCTTAATGCTGCATTGGTGTTAAGAGGTTTTTCTGTTCCTAAATTCGGTGACATAACCATGCAAAATTGCTCCTGTCCCAACTGAAGAGTATTGGAAAGGTACAGGAGAGACACTGCAGCACTGAGAGACAACTCAGTGCCAGACCAGTAATCCCATGCCAGTGTCCAGCAAAGCTCTTTTGGATTCCCTAATTCTACTGTTAGACTTCAGTGGTTCACAGTCAGTGACAGATAATGAGCATGCATAACCCTGCATGGGTTACCAGATTGCTGGCTCAGCTGGAAAAAACTGGCCCACCAGGAAAGCACCAATTGTCTCACACATGGGATTTCTCATTTGTTTTCAGTCCCACATCTGCTGTATTGGCTATATACAAAAATTATTACAAAGTGCAGAGGAGGTATAGGGAACAAGGGAAAATGGACTTAGCCAGAGCCTAAAAAAGATCTGGCAGATCAGCAAGCAACAATGAATTTCAGAAATGGTGCACATTCAAATAATCAACAAAGACAGCAAGACAGAAAATAACCATAATCACCATCCAAGGAAGGACTTCTGCAAAAACCCAGCAATGATAGCGCAGCTGTGTGCTTGGTGTTTGCAAAGATACCTACTCACATGGAGGAGCGTTCTTCAGCAAATATTCCACCAGTTTGATAAACAGTGATCAATGCCAATATTTACTAATACTTACTTCTTCTGGATATCAGTTCAAAGACTGGCCTTTATGAGTATATTGTCATTTTCACTGTAACCTGATAGACTAGATAATATAAGAAATATTCTTATACATGTATATTGACTAACTTTAGGTAGGAAGAAGCTGCATAATTATAACAGGATTTTAGTTTATCTGGGGACCATTTGGCTGACTCTGCCTTGCGAGAGGAGGCATAGATAAGAAGTTAATGAGTCACCCTACTCAGACCAACTTGACAAGTTAGGCCTTGTGAAAACAAAAGCACAGGAACCTTAAAGATAAGAAGACTCCATGAAGACACAGCTTAAGTGACTATTCCTCAGACCACTGGAAGACCATTCCTCATGCTAATCGAGCATGAACAATTAGTATGCAGATATTTTAATTAGTTCCTGGAAATGTAATGCATATGTAAACTTTTTTCTGGAAATGTCATTAATATTTATGTGTAAGGCACATATAAGCTACTGGCAACCGCTAATTTTTCGAGCATACAATTTATGAAATGATACATGTATGCTCCCAGCGCTGAATTAAAGAATGTCTTGCTTTCTAACTCCTACAAATTGGTCTTAGAAAGTTATTGATCCGATATTCTGGTAACATCACGAGTGCTAAAATCCACTTAACAAACTACCTAATTTTTCCATCTTTTGCGTCCTTTCAGCTCTTTAGAAAGCATTTCAGTGACTACCAAAGGGCTGAATCGGGAATGACCTTACAAGGAGCAACCTGAAGCATCTTTGCTTTCTGCTTTCACAGAAAATTCAACTGTGAGAAACTGAAAGAGTTAATGTATCAAACATTGTGGCAAGGCAAGTTCTCCATAGCAAAAGACAGGTTCAGTTAAGTGCCAAGTGCTGGGAAGCAGAAGGCTTCTGCTTGTTGGAGGATGGGCAGTTCTTGTGTTGCCAGTCTATTTGGGGAAGGGGCTCATGACCACAACCCCCCATAATGGCACCTGTGCAGTGGACCAAGAGTTACATAAGTCCTCAAGGGCCTGGACGGTATAAAAGGTATCTCAAGGACCCACTTGCGAGCCCACCACTGGAAGAGCCATGCGCCTGCCTGCCACAGAGAATCACAAGGGTGGTGATAACTTTTCTTATCTCTTTCCTTTCCAGTTTCTCTTTTCTTTCCCTTCCTCGTGTAAAGGTCCAAGCTCAAGTTGTTTACCTTTTCCAATTCAAGTACTTTACAAATAAAATTGATCGTTCAGTGTCATTTCACCTTAATTTAGCCAGAGGGGATTTGCAGAACCTTAGTTGCTCTCCTCCAGTCAGGACATCAGCTCACCAGATAATCTGCCCCAGCTAATTTAGAACTGACTGTATAACAACCTAAGAAGACCAGAAAGTTCAGTCAAGTAAGCTGTCGTGGTTTAAGCCCATTGGGCAACTGAGCACCACGATGCCCCAAAAAGGGGGCTAGACAAAATAAGGACTGGGAGGACTTCTTCTCACCACTTAACAGTCACAGTCAAAAAACAGACTCATCATAGTGTCACCAAAAAATCTGGGATGGAAAGAACTTATTGACACAAATGTGATGCAGATAAACACACTTCTTTATTGCAGCCAGGTGCGAAAGGGAATAGTTTCACCAGCAACGCACACCTTGCCTGGTGTGTTTACACATTATAAAGGATACATACATGCATATGCATACAATTTCCCATAGCTATTTAAAATAACTCCTCCTACTCCCAATCATGCGCAGTGTTAACAGAAATTGTAGCCCCCCACAGACCCCAGACTTAAAAGGGAGAGACCCTCCAACACCCTTGGGTCAAACACTTGGCTAAAAAAGCTGAGGGGCCTGTTTCATATAACAAAGGTGTAAGGCTCCAGTAAATTTTAAATAATAAATTTTTCATCCTTGATTCACTTTACAGAATGGGGTATGGTTGGTGATCGCTGGCTTGGTTGCTTAGTTGTTTGGTTATACCATCATTAGATGTACTTTTAGGTAGATGTACTTTTAGTGGATAAAACAAACT
>NW_010156565.1:0-31515 GCF_000695765.1 Mesitornis unicolor
ATTGATTCAGCCTATCCAGGTCCCTCTGCAAGTGATTCCTTCAGCATGTCTTTTTGCTGTACTTCTGGAGGGAATGTGGGGAAGCCTAATGGGTTTTGCTTGCCATCACAAATCACTTTCCAGTGAGGAAGTCCTCCAGCATTTTTAGGAGTGCAGCAAGAAGAATGAGACGGTGCTGAGTTCTGAGTATGGCCTCTTGTAGTGCCAGGGTTGTAGGCAAAAAACATTGAATGGCTGGGACAGTGAAACATAGCTTTTGTTTGCATAAATAAGCTGAAACTCATGTTACATTTCCCCCCCTATTTTCTAGATATCAAGAAGCCTGATTTTTTAAGAAGGTAATTGACTTAGGTCATACTCTGACAACACCTGTAGACTTAATACAATACTTGTATCAGAACCTCTTTAATGTCTTATGGGAGCTTCAGTCACACTGATTAACACAAACTTCTTCAAGTCATGTTTGTTTTTTCTGTCATCAGCTATATTCTGTCTGAGCACTGGAAGGATCTGGGGAAAGGACACATTGTAGTGTGTTAGAGCAGATAGTATGAATAGACTAGAACAGCCGTTCTGCATGAATTTGTACTTAGAAGTACAAGTGAATTACAGATAGCTGGAACAGCTGAACCTTATTAAAACGTTCTGGTTTTCTATATGAACAGCCAAATAAACTCTGTTACACAGAATTTATTAATTCTGTATTAGGCCAAATATTGGCTTAATAGTTAGGGTGAAATTATTACTTGGTGATGCAAAATCATTAACTAATCAATACTGAATTAGTGCAAGATACTGCTTGTGCAGTATCTTACAGCACTTTTGTTAAAGTTGAATTTGTTTTTTCTTTCAGCTTCATGTGAGGAACTCAAGTAAACGTTATCCTGCAAATGACATCCTGCAAAGTGGATATCACTTGTGTTTCATTCCAGTACTTTTATTATTATTATTAATAAAATTAATATTATTTATTATTATGCTTGTTTGTTCTGATACTGTAATTCTTAGACTGCCTGATTTATAAATCAAATGGACATAACAATAGGTCAGCCAGCGGCTGGGAGAAAGCAACTGATTAGTCACTAATCGAAAGATAGATAGGTTTTACCTCTCTTAGTAACACAAAACATTTTATCACTGCTTTGTAAAGATTTAATTCATATTTTAATATTAAGCTGATGGGTAACAACTATTTGGGGACTCCAGAGTTCACCTAGTCCAACTTCCTGCTCAAAGCATGTTCTTTTGTTGGAAGCAATTGATACTTAATTCAAATGTGGGTTTTAAAGACTATATTCTTTCCGTTTGGATTGTCAGCTAAATTATAGTTATCTGAAATCTGTGTTTGTAATTGTAAACTTACTCATAGATGACACAGGAGACATTCCTTGATCTGAGTAATTTCTACTGTTATGTGTGTTATAATGTAGGAAATATTTTAATACCTAATCTTTTGACTTCAGATCTGCTAGTGTTTGAAAAAAGAAAAGATTGAGGTAAGGGCCTAGAAAGCCACTTGATATTTACACCATTGTTAGTTTGACAATGCCATCAGTGCAATGAATAGATTCTCTTTGTGCTTGTACAGTTTGTCCACAGCCAAAGATCAAGCTGTGAATAACCAGCAATACAATGAACAATATGAACACTACATCAGAAATTAAGAGCACAATGTAAATTATTTTGTTGTATGCAGTATTTTTCAGTATTCAGGATGTTTTTCTTCTGTAAATTAATTTTTCATTTTTGGCAGTACCTGTTAATGAAGTTGCCATTTTTCTTTCTCAGCAATAAAGAGGCTGGTATTAACTTGAATGCTATTAGTCATACACAGTTGGGAAAATAAAATAACATTGTTTGTCTGTTCACCTTGGCTGAGATACTTCAGCGTCTGGACACCTGGGCACCTTCTGTTTTATAGACCATTGTATATAGATCTTTGTGTTAACTACTTTCACAGCCACACCTTTTGGAAGATAGGGGAATGTAAGAGCTCGGTATTGAAACATGTAAAATTTACTCTTTTTGACTGTTGCTGGAAGTTTGGACTGTTAGAGGAGACTGTGTCCTTCATTCTGCCTTTCAGATTCACACCATTGCTGAATACAGAATACATGAAATTTTTAGTAATGAAAAAGACATTGTCTTAAGCTGTTTCATTAAGGAAAAAAGTTGCTGTTGGTATGCAATACAAAGGATCAGTCAAACCAAAATTAAATACATTCAGTGCTAGTGTTAAGTAGCTTGTAGTGTAAGTTATCAGCTTGATTTGTTTAAATGTAATATTTAAGTTTTCCAAAACTAGCTGTACTTCACTTCTTTAAAGGGCAAGTTGCCTATCTTCAGGTCTTAATCTTTTAACAAATTTTAGCCATTTTACATCTGCGTACACAGGTACATTTTAGTAAATGTGTTTATTATGATATTTAAAATGCAGTGATGCTCAGGGATGGTGATTAGCACTGTATTTTTATTTGTCAACTGTATAAATGCTCTAGGTGTTTTAAGTTGCCTTGTTACTCTTGAATTAAAATTACTATTTGCTACATGGTTTTTCAGATTTATTCTGGACATCTTAATAAACTTTGTATAAAAGTGATCAATTATTGCTCAGTACTTAATTGTTTAAGTGTCTGATTCCACTGTTCTTGGAGACTGCCAACCCATCGTTTTTTTCTATAAAATAGATGTAGATTTTAAATACTGTACTTGACTTGGAGTACGTTTGTCTTTCATGACCTCTCAGCTGCGTTTTTCAAAGGTGTCATACCATTCTGTATGCCTTTGGAGAGCTCAAATCCCAATCAGGTAACGCTGCTTGTACCAAAGTCCTGAAAAGTCTTTCAGTAACAGTTAGACTATCCAGTGCAATACTCTTTTGCTTAAATGCTGAAAGGGAAGTAGTGGTGAACCTGGAAAGAATTTAAAACAATGTTTGCTGTAATTAGCAGCCTGACAAAATGCTGCTGCCAATTCTAGTTCTGTGAACACCCTGATTTTGTTATTTTCCTTACCACAGAGAGCAGAAAGAGGGATCTTGATAGTTTTCTGAAAACAGTTACTAGGTGGTCAGAATCCCTACCTCTGCCAAACTATGTATGTATTAGCTGGCTACAGACCACCATAGGTATTTTCTGTATCCATTTACCTTCATTTGAGGATAAGAATGTGTACCAGCACCAAAGAGGTTGCAGGTGATGAGGGATGTTCTATAATTATCTTGAAATAAAATAGTCCACACAGTGAAGATTATTTACCACAGTTACCCATAGAAGCCCTGGAAAATGAAAGCGTCTTCCTTAGTTATTCTTTAAAGGTTACATTACATAAGATGAAAGTAAGACTTTGCATTTCTGTAAGTTTCTGATAATGGTGGATGTAGCTCTAAGCGAGAGAGGTGGCTGAAGCCCTAACTGTTTGACTAGTTTTGCATCTTATTTACACTGCTGTTACGGGCCAGACAGAAGCATAAGGCTGGCTTTAAGTGCATTTTTCAAAAGGGCATTTGTAGATGGCTTAAAATACCTGTTTCTTGAGGACACTCTGAAATGTATAAAGGACATGAGCTGCTGTTTCCTTATGCTTATCTAAGTAGGTGATTGTCCAGAATTCACTCATTGCACCCTTCTGCCATTTTGTTTTCCTTCCCTGTTTTTAAGAGGAATGTGAACTTCAGAAATTTACATGTAAGTTCAGAAATGTTCTTTTTTAGTTAGGAAAAAACATCCTTGAATCATTTCTGGCTTCAGAAGAGCAAAAGCTTAAAACCTCTCTAATTTTTGCCAGCGAAAGTGGAGTAAAATAGATGCTGTCTTTTAATTTTTCCTGTTTCTTTAAATGTAGCTGAATTAGCGACTTAATTTCATGTGAGACATAGGTCACACTGTAAAAAAAATGCGTTGGATATTTGATACACTACCAACAGTTATAGGGTAAAAATGCAGGACCTGCCTGGCCAGAACGAGGACCAGTCTATCTTGATATTTGGCCTCCAACCTATGGCTAGGTGCCTGAATACCTAGAATTAAGAGAATTCGTATTGTCTGCAAACAAAATACCATTTGAAATATGTGGTGTTTCACATTGGGCTAAATTCCTGTTGACCCTTTTAGATAACCAACTGGTGCTCCAAATTTTGGGTTTAAATACATTAATATGACCACAGGTCACAGTTACAACTGAGCAGTTTAAATAAGAAAAGGTAAAAACTGGGAAAATTAATAAATAAGAAACGGACTAAATCCTGTAGAAGTCTTTGGTTCTTTGAGCTCAGTTGTTGCTACTCCAGCAGGCAAGAATTGAATACTCTGTTGTCAGAACAGGACTAACCAAAAAAAGAGCTACTGCTACCTTTGAAAGGTCTAGAAAATTCCTGAAAGTGGAGGGGTTTTATTACCAATGGAAGGACCGGTTGCCAAAAAGAAGGTGGAGTGCGAGGCCCAGAGCATGAAAACACGGTAAGTGACCCCATTTCCACCCCATCAGCCCAGTCCTCACGTTCCCTGACTACCTCTGGCACGTCAGCCATCCCTTGGTTCCCTGCCAGCCATTAATGGCCAAGGGTGTTTTGTCCACCACTCACTGTCCTTTCCATCAGCCTGTCGAGGGAAGGTGTAACACCGCACACATTTCTGTCAACATGGATGTTAAGCTTCATATCCCTCACTGCAACCAGCTCCACATGGCCCACCTGCCCCTCTGTGAGGGGGGCATAACCACCCCTTGACAAACCTACCGCAGGATGAGCTCCCCTTCACCCCTCATCTGGGACCTTGCTGGTGGCTGGGCCTAAGGCGAGACTGCTCAGACCCGCTAAGCTCCAGTAGCAGCCTTCCCTGTCCTTGGAGAGCCTGGAGCTCCCCCTTTGCAGCTGAGGACCCCCCCAGACTTCCCCACCCGGCGGGTAGCGGCTGCGGGGAGCCACGGCAAGGGCCGGCGGCCCACGGCCGCCGCTGGGGGACGGGCCAGCCGACGGCCTCGGGGCTCCAGGGGAAGCGACACCGCCTGCTTGCAACACCTGGCCGGCGGCAGAGGAGATGGAGAAAGCCGCCGGTTCCCCCTCCGCGAGCGGTAGCTACCCGCAGAAAAACGCCGAGATCCTAAGCAGCCAGTACGGCATCAACCTCTTCCTGGCCGGGCTGCTGCTCACCTTCGCCTGGGCTGTGCACGCCGTGGGCATCAGCAAGAGCCACCTGCTCTCCTACCTTATCACGCTGATGCTCATCCAGCTGCTGTGGATGCTGTGGTACCTCTTCAGGAGCTGCACGCAGAGGAGGCTGATCCGGGACAAGGACACGCATGCCGGAGCCCGCTGGCTGAAGTGTAAGTACTGGCCGGTGGCACGAAGGCTGGCACCGTGTGTAGGACATCTGTGCAGTCGCCCACCGCTGCTACCGCTTTGTCACCCTCTCCATCCCTACCAGGAGGCATCCTGGTATTCATGAACTTAACGCACATGCAATGCACTCTAAAGCAAATATATGCATAAGCTGAACATACTGAGAGATTCTATGGGAAAGCTGTTTGCTGAACATCCTCACTTTCCAACCTACCGTTTACAGTACTGAAATCTGTAGTGCTCTTTTTCCCTTCCCAAGCTCGTTTGGTAACACTTGAAAAATAAAATATGGCTAATGGAAGAGGCAATTTTTTTGATGTCACGCAGCTTTCCTGGAGGAACTATCACCTTTCTAGACAATATAATGCAACTTACTTTAGACTAGTACTGGTCAGAAAGGTCCTCCAGTGCTCTCTGTACCAATGTATATCAGAGATGCCCATTTTTATGTGTGGAGTGACGCCTTAGAAACATCTGGAGTTAGACAGAAGAGGACAAAATTGCTGGCCAGATCAGTTAGTAGATTAGTATATGAATCATCTAAGCAAGGAAGCTAAATCTAGCATTAGCTTGCAGGAAAAGTATACAAGTTTGCCAGGGTAGTGGTGGGATGTGGTGGCCCTTATTTACAGAGTGAGAGTGCATATTGGAGTAAGGATATAAAGTTTTCTTGAGAGAAGATTGTTGAGGAGCACATCACAGGGTCACAGTGACAGGAGTGCTCTGATTCTGGGTCCCAAGAAAAAAAAAGCCACATCAGCACTGCGCATAGTAACGGGCAAGCCCAGTTTTACTGACCTCTCTTTTTCAGTCTCAGCACTGTAAATGATAGGTTGGAAAGTAATTTAAATGGAGTTCTGTAAGACAGCTTTTCCATAAAATATTTCTGTCCTGCTGCAGTGAGACAACAGTTAATTATCACAGCAGCTAATGAAATACCCAAATGAGAATCCCAAGAACACCTGAAACTTGATTATTTTGAAAAGTAAAGTTGCGTTGTGGAAGTTTAGTTTGTTCTCAATGCTTGTGTGTCTTTTATTTTCCTTGCAACTGCTAAAAATTTTGCTGTATGAGTTGCTCAGGGAGATTTTTTTTTTTTAATGTCTAGCATGCAGTCATGGTCTGTAGACTCTTCCCTGAAATGTATGGAGTTCATATACCAACTGTTCAATTGTTCTCCTTGGTTATTCACTGTTTTCTGAAACAATATTCAGCTCTCAGGCATTTTTTATTTATTAGTTTATGTGGCTTAAAACCTCCTGTAATTCATTAATGCAAAGCTTAATTTGATCCTATTTTGGACCAAGCTATGCTTTTGTTACTCAGAGGGTGGCTTTCTCCTCCTAGTATGGAATAAATACTGCTTAACATGGGTAAGTACAGCAGGACCCCCTGCCCTTTTTCTTTTGGCACAGCATTCACAGCATTTCATTTGTCCTACAGGATGTAAGGAGTCACAGAAACTTAGAAATAAGATACTGGAATGAACTGCTAGGTTACCTTACCCATTTCTTTTACCAGCACAGGATGGGTCTTTGTATGAGCTTCTCAAGTGGTGCGGCTTCCACCACTTCTCTTGGATGTCTAGGCTGCAGTTCAACAAATTCGCCCTTAGGGCAAGACCTACACTTTCCTATTCTTAGGAGTTTCTTATAGTTACAACAAGCCTGTACAACTCCTTTATCCTCTGCTAGTAAAAGAAAACTTGTTTGAGCTGAGGAAAAACGCAGGTGGCAGTTCCTCTGCCAAGATCCCCATTGCCTTCCTCTGCATCAGTGGTTTTGTCATAGAAATCCTTTATCTGAAAGATGAAAAGTCCAAAAAGGAGGAGGGGGTTAGGACAAATTTTCATTAAGTCTTTCCACAGAAAACTCCCTGCAATTTTTGACTACCTCTACCAGCTGCTTTTGAAGAATGACTCCTTGCTCTCACTGTTAGAGAAAATGTCCATTTTAGTGAAAGTGGTGGTAGCTATGACGAATGCTGAAAAAGAATGACTTAACAGAAACCTTCTGTAACTGAGTTCTTGCACGTGTCTAACAACACTAGAAGGACAAATAGTTTGCAAGAATTGCTCACAGGAAGTTTTCCTTGAGCATTTTTGCAGCTATGTGAACCCCAGAGCACAGCTGCCTTCTCACTTGTGTGCTAGACCAAGAACCACTCTTATAGCCTGAATGTGGGAAAAGTTTCAAGGAGATCTTTGTCTTGAATAAGGTACAGTTATCCTGGCCCAGATAATCACAGGGAAGTTTAGGAAGTGCTTTCCTTGACTTACTCCAAGTAGTAGTCTCCTGAGTACGCTCTTCTTCTAAGGAAAGGTCTCTCAACATTATTTGGAAGTTCAGCCAAGTGAGAAGAAAATAAATTGGCTTCACAAATGGTTTTATTTTGTCACGTTCTCCAGCAGCACAGCTTCTCTTTAAAGCATAGCTGACTTACAAAGCTCTTGGCAGACTTCAACTTGTGTATTTTCCCTACTTGCTTTACATTTTCTATTATTTAAAACTAAATATTTTAAGTTTAGAGTGGCATTTTCACAACTGTATCATTAGGGCTTTCTTTTTCTTGATGATTAGTAGAAAGAATTAAGCCAGCACTTAGCAATACTGAAAATCCTATTCCAAATTTCCTAAGATATGCAGGTTTCAATGACCATTGGAAAAAAAAATCTTTTTTTTTTAATAATACAATGCCCAATGGCAATAATTTAATATTTCTTTAACTTGCAAAATAGTAAAATAGTAGAATGATCATAATCTATAGTTACTGATACATATATATATATAGTATTTAGTATGTAATACTGAAGTTTCCATCAGGAAAAGTTAACATGGAAACTGCTAGCATACCATATGTATGGTCATTATAGTTGTGCTAGGATTTTTACCTAAGCAAATTAGTACAATCATTCTCTTTTGAAGCCTCTTATATATGCATGTTGGACACTTCGCATATGCTGACAGGGTTGTCACCCGACTGATTGCCAGAAACATCTAGATTATAATTTGAATAAATGAAATAGTTGAACATTAAAAGAAATAAGCCATATAAAATCGTGTAATCCCTGGAGGACAATGGCAAAACTATTGATTTCAGTGGGAACAGATTGAAGCCCACCAGATCCCTGAGGAAGATAAAGGAAACATCAAGAGAGATACTAAGGCATGAACCAAAATGTTCGATGTGAAAGAAACTTCCTGGGATTTTATTTTTTCTTGGGTTTTTTTGTTGTGGTTTTTTTTACCCCCCACCACCCCAATGGTCTGCTGGACGTTGATGTAAAACAGTAAAACTATGCAGCTGAAAGAGTGACCTTGTGAAATGTAAGCAAGATGGAGTGGAACAGGTCATTCCTGTAACGATAAGATCCACTTATGGTGCAGAAGATGGATCAATAATCTAAGATGTGTTTGCTTTTTATTTTAGTGAATTTAAACCTGAGTCCCCTTCCCTTCCCTTCCTTTCCCTTCCCTTCCCTTCCTTTCCCTTCCCTTCCTTTCCCTTCCTTTCCCTTCCCTTCCTTTCCCTTCCCTTCCCTTCCCTTCCCTTCCCTTCCCTTCCCTTCCCTTCCCTTCCCTTCCCTTCCCTTCCCTTCCCTTCTTCTAGTTAACAAGTCCTGTGTAATCCTGTTCTCCTGGGCCACTCTCATGATTAACAGAAGCAAGGATGCAGAACTTTTACATAATAAAATGCATTTTCTACCCATTTTGCTCTGACATAACTACTTCACTAAAGCAGTTCCTCAGGGCTTGATGCTGCTCCATGAATTCATTGGGAAGTTTTCTTACTGGTGTCACCGCTGGGGAACTAAATACCTTTTCAAAATATGCTTTTAAGTCAACATATGCACAAGTCACTGTAGAGTAAGTGTGGAAGATTTTTATAATAATTGTGCTTCAGAAAGCCTTTTTCTTATTATTGATACAATTATAATACATATTAAGTCTCTAAGATGGGCTTCTTTCAGACAGAGAGTGAAACAGACCAAGTTTCCCGCGTACTTTCTGAATAAACCACAAATCACAGAATCAATCAGAGAATACTTTAGGTGTGAAGGGACCTCTACAGGTCATCTAGTCCAACATCTTGCTCAGAACAGGTCCAGTTGCCTCAGGTAGTTACTTATTTCAGAATTAACAATTTTATTTATTTTAAAATAATTTGAATTTTTTAAATAAGGATGAAAGTGTATTATTGGATCTCAAGAGTAGCCTAAAATTTTGCATTTTATGATGCCATTTACTTTTAAATATAATGAAAATGGCATTTCTGTTTCGGTGGGCTCCAGTCCTGTTACATGTATTAGAAATAACACAAATTAGCTTACATAATAAGAATAAATAAAAAATGTATGGGATTATACACACGCATCAAGTGCAGAGCTGATGTTTTAGATTTTGAAACGTGAAAGCAAAAGTTTCTACCTCTTGATAAAAATTACACTCCATCTGTAATTTTACATTGTTTGTAAAACAGAAACATAAAATCCTACTAGAATTCATACCCTTGTGGTTAAAAATAAAATCTGAATTCTATTTTTGTTTAGTTTTAAAGAGTCAGTGAAATAAAAAACAAAAGTACATTGTATTTTTATAATTTATACTTAGTTTTTATCAATGGAACTTTAATAATAAATCTATTATTAATTATTAAATTACTGTTATATTTTATTCACGCAAGTCAAGTGGAACATGTGAGGCTTATAAGGCAGTTAGGTTGTGGCTCCTTATGAAAGAGAAATATTCATCAAAGACAACACTAGTGATGTTATTTACCCTGTGAGGAATTACCAAGAAAGATTAACAAACTGATCCTGATCTCTACCTTAAGGTCCAGTTAAGGTCCATGCATAGATTTTTATCTAGTCTTAATTCAAATGAAACTAAATTAAATCTAGGGAAAGCTTGTTTGAATAAAATCCTAGAGAGAAAAATATGAAGCAAGTGAAGACTTCAGAGTTTTGTTCAGTAATTTTATTGCCAGTTGTGCTTAGTCATACAAGTACAAACCAAATAATTAATAAGATACATTGTGCTACTATATAGCTTTCCAGAATAGGTTTGTAACAAACATTTACATTCTTGAAAGAGAAAGAAAAATAAAAGGGAAATGTGTATTTTTAAAGTTCTTTAGGATACAAAATACATATTTAGAGAAACATATCAGGTGAGGTTTTTTTATTTTTGTGTGGGGAAATAATAGATAGTGAAATAAAAGCTTTGGTTCCTTCTAGGTGAACAAAGCACACAGCTCATTGTAGTTTTGGTCTCTGAGTTGAAGCATAACCCCCTCAGCCACGGGAAGGCAAACCAAGCGATTGTGTTACCAGTGTCGAGGTCTTGGGCCAGGAGACTGTAACACGATTGTTCAGCTCCCTGGAATTGTATAGTTTGCTGTCTGGTTGTATAGAGCATTAATTCATGCACTGTATGGCTGCTTCAGCACTGCCGTTACCTGAGAGGCCAACCCTGTAGGAGCTGGGAGCCCCTGCAAGGTGCTAGGTGTCGCCAGGTCCTGGCTATGGCTGGACTGGCTCCTCCACACTGAGTGTGCAAGGCGTGTACCGGGATGTGCTTCTGTAGCATCCTGGGCAGGGGCTTTCACAAATCAGAGGGAGTTACTTACTACTTGGAGTCAATTCTCTTCATGAACATGGATCTGCTTTTATTTCCTTAAACAAAAACATGGATATTGATCTAATTTTACTTCCCTAAATAGATTTTAGCATATTGTACAAATTGTCTCTAGACACTATAACTGTGCATTGACATTTTCTAATATCTTTTTCATTTGTAGGTGGGATTACATTATTTGCAGTGATTACTTTAATTCTGGACTCTTTTAAAATTGGATATTATATTGATTTTTCAAACTGTTTATCACCAACTGAAGGCATTTTTCCTGTTACACATGCCATGCATACCATCTTACAGGTAAAAGTCACTGGTTGCAGTTTTATATCTGTATTTCTTACCAAAAATATCTTTTCTCATCATCTGAGAATTTTACACCAATTTAATTTCTAAGCATATCACAGGATATTTCTGAGGGCTAAATCCTTGTGCATTTATATCCTTTCTATGTGTAAATTCAGGTTTTGCAACTTGAAATTGCTCAGCTGTAAAAGTCACATGGGTTCAAAAAAGAAATAATAAAAAAATGCTCTTCTGTAGTTGATGCTACTTTATTTTTTTTAGTTCAACTTTCAGAATTTTCAGGCTGCAATGAGCAGCTTGGCTAAAGGCAGTTCAGTAATTTCTGTATGTAGGACTGGCCACACCAGCTCAGTCTGTCTGTCTGTCCTGAAGTCGCATTGTGGTTAGGGGTGGAAGTCCAGTACCTTAAAGGAACAAAACCCTTACCATGTACTTAGTTTATTATAAAATACTTGCATGTCTTGGCTATATCAAATGAACATGGATTTTCCTTCTAGAAGCATTTGGTTGTGCTTATCAGTGACTGCAGAGTAGCAGACATAGTCAGTGACTCCAGCAAAATATTCTAGCTGCTTGGTTATTTTAAGGCTTTGGGTCTAATCTGTATGGTGATATTCCATAGCTGATTGTTTATCACACAAATTCCTCTGAGCCCTTGTCAGCAGATTGGTAGGAAAGAAGGAAACAAAAAGGCATTCAACTAAGACACTCAGTTATAGCCAGGTCATTTAATGCACTTTCCAAGATGATTAAGTCATTCAGGAGGATAAGAAAGATTTTCCTAGCAGTTGTGGCTGCATTTATATGCATTTATAAGCATTTGAACAACCTACAGTTTTCTGCTTTCTGTAACAAAAGAAGCATTGACATTTAAGCAGTAACTCTGACCACTTCTATATATTTTTATCTTTCTCTCTTATTTTGTTAAAATAATCTTAATTTCACATTCTTGTAATATCCACTCTTCATGGCTCACAACTTCTTTGCTTTACCCCTGAAAAACAAACCAAAGAAATTAAGCATTTTTCCCATGCTCATCTGCATGTAGCACTTTTCATTGCATCCAGTGACCCTGAGCTGATAAGGTTTCCAGTTACCATAAACTGGAGTGTGGAAGAAGTAGTGTATAACAACGCTGAATAAAGGGAGCAAGAATTCTGATTTAAATTTTACATTACCCAGTGTTGCTGAATTTATCAACTACTTAGCTTAAAATAATGTAATCTAGAATGTTAGCCTGAGTAATCAAAGAAAAAGTTAAAAAGTAATTTACCAGATGTCTCTTACCTAAGACAAATCTTCTCATGGCCTTGAAACACAGGATGAAATTACAGGAGGCAGCGTTCCTAATTACGTGTCATCTAAAAACCTAAGGATTTCTTTTCTACAGATTATGTGCCAGATTCTGTTGTATTTTACTCTAATGAGGCATCCTGATATGTGCCATTAAATTAATAAATGTATACATGCTGCACCTGTGCGAGCAATGCACTAACACGTATCTGCCCTTACGAGCCAGGCTGTGCCTTACGCTCGCTCTTATGGAATGCAGGCAGAAGTCCCTTTGAGGCAATGAGTAAAAATTTGATTTTGTGTTGATGATGATTTCTGTACCTCACTGACTTTTCCTATTTCACACACACACACACACTTTCTTGACTCTAATGTCTAAACAGATCCTCAAAACTCATGTTTTTTAAGAATTGAAGAATGTTTTCACGAGTGGGAAACTGAACATGGCATTGGATGAGACAAAGGTGCTAATTTCATTTTGTTTGATTTCAATTGAAACCTCCATGATACTTTGTAATATCTACACCTGGAGTTTTACAGAGGTCACACCTGTTTTTGTTAAATGCCTCATTAGAGAGATGAATGAACATGTTATTGCTGGGTGATTTAGGTGACCCACAGAGAACTGCATTTTCCTAGCTTTTCCAAAAATCAGATACAGAATGTCTCTGACAACACCAGCTGTGGTGTAGGGTGCCTACATTTATGGTCACAGAAGTAAAATGAACTTCCAGTTACTGAAATCACTGAAGAAGAACCTCAAGTTCTTTGCACCATTCAGACCATTTCTGGAACAGCAAAATGGGCAGGTTTCTAAGGGAAACCTTTGGGACCATTTCTCTCCTGATAGCTCACCTACTGTCAAGTCCAGTATCCTAGGAGCTATTCTGAGTAAACAGGACTCCCAGTTTCTCCTTAACATCCCTGAGTATTGGTATTGTTCTCCTTGCACTTACCAGCACTTGGAACTGGTTTTGTATCAGCAATAATCTCTGTCTTGAGGTCTCCATTTTCCTCCCACAAACAGACATTCCCACTTTTTATGCTTCTTTCCCCTTTGCTTGCTAACTCAGTGCTTTTATCTCTCTCTTTGAGTCTCCAGTTGAGCTTTCCGCACTATCCTAGAGTGCAACTGCTGTGTTCTCAATGCGGTTGTCCCTCAGACTGATAGTACAACCTTTTCTCTTGCTTCTTTGGTGTCTGTTGGGGTTTTTTTATTATTAATCAAGTCTGGCATCCTTTCACTTACCTCTCTCCCTCCATAGAATTTCATATATTTAATAAAGTATTCCAACTTAGCATCACCATGCCCTGCAGCAATCATACTGCTGTCCACAGCTGGTAGCTTTATTTCCTTTAAAAGAAAAGCCTCTCTGGATACAGACACAAGCTATGTTTTGATGAGTCATACTCAGACTTGCCACTTGTTAAGCCACTGATACTGTATATAAAAAAATCTCAAATTCTTCATGCCAGAGAGGTTCTGGGTGAACATCAGAGGAAATTGTGAGTTATTTCACATGTGGAGATGGAGCTACCTCAGTTTAAATCATCAGAAGATTTAATCATCAGCATTTTGGTCTACAGATGCACTTTCCTTTTTGAGTGTCATACATGCTCATTAGTGTAATGACATTTCTTTGTATTCCTTTTGTTTAGGTGTACTTTCTTTGGTGTCATGCAAAGGATATTATCCAGTCTTTCAAAACACTTGAAAGGTAAAGTGGATCTGATCCTCTTCTGGAATGCTAATAGGTGTAGGCCTGCACAGTGTTTAGTATCTACAGTTTTACTATATCAGGGACTCTGAAAACTTAGAGAGGTCAATTCTCTTCTTACTTGTGGAGTAACTCTGTTTACTCAAATGAGAGGATAATTGTAAGTCTGAATTGGGATTTTTTTTAAAAGTTAAACTATGCTTATATTTTATAATATACAATAGCCCCAGCTTTTTTATAGATTATTTTTATCATGAGAGAGGGAAATGGGCAGTGTGTGATACTACAGTGTCACCTGTTTTTTATTTTTTGGAAGAAGAAAGCATCATAAGTATGTCCTAGGACTATGAACTATATAGTTTTCTTTATTTAACTACTGAAAGGAACTCTGCATCAGCAACCTGCAGTCAATGCAATATATCTGACATATTTTGTATTGGTTTTAATGGAAAGCACCTTCTGGAGCTAGATGCAGATGTGCAAATTCACTAGGAAATACAACCTCTCTGGTGGTATCTTATATGCCCAGATCAGTACAGGTTGTGCACATTTTTGACACCAGAACTTGGTTCTTGCAGTGTAACCGATGTATCCTCTGAACAGCTGAGCACGTACATTTCTTACAGAACTGAGGACTAGTCTTTGAGGCAGCAGAATCATTTCTGATGTGTTTTTGGTTTTGTGAGAAGATGGATTAATGTAGATTATCTGTACATGGAATGTAAATAAACAAACATAATAACTTTAAAAATACTCATCTCAAATTATCAATGAGCTGACCAGTTTCTTTAGGAAGTAAAAGAAACGATTCTCCTTTTGTTTTGCTCTCTTGGGTAAGTGTTCGAGCCTCATGCCAATGAGGAGAGTGAGGCAGAAGGCTTGCAATGTCGGCTAGTGAAATAATCTCTGTAAGTAACTGCAAGTCTATCAGTGAGCACAGTGCAGTGAAACTGTTTCTTGGTGAAGGAACATTACCAGCCTCAGTTGCTGGAGGAAAACACTTGGCTTGTCAGAAACCAGGAGTCTCTCAAACACTTGGAGACGTACTCTCACTGTACCAGTATTCTCAATGTGATAAAGCCCTCTGTTGGCTTCAGCTCTCTCCAGAAGACACAAATGCATGGACTAGAAGTTAGAGAAGGCGGTGGTGTCTCTGTGAAGAAAGACTGGCCACAGTGACTATGAAGGAGTACCGCAGAAGGCTATGAAATAGGGCTTGCAAAACAATTAATCCTCTTCAGACTGTGCAATCACTGTCATTGGCATAAAGCTTATCTATCCAAAAGAGTAACAACCATCACGTGAGGAAAGCATAACAAATAATAAAGGCATGCTATTAATGGTTTAATGCATTAAGCCATTATGATTCCATAAGATTTTGGAAGTCTAACATTCATTGTGCTCCACTGAGGAACATCTTTAGAGAGATCAGTAATAATTTTATTTTCCCTGTATTGACAACTAAATAGTGCCACATAACAGTTAAAAGTTAATAAATTTTATTTAACATATGTGGAGGAATACTCTGTGCAGATGCCTTCAAAATAATTACCTTATTTTGTAGGTTTGGGGTTATCCATTCTGTGTTCACAAATTTACTCCTGTGGACAAATGGAGTGTTAACAGAGTCAAAACATCAACTGAATGAACATAAGGAAAGACTAATCACGCTTGGTTTTGGGAACATCACAATAGGTAAGTGAAAGGGTTGGTACATTTTGGAATTCCTGCTCTCATGCAAAATACTGCATCAGTGTGGAATGGAGCTGGGTCATTCATGACTATGCCAGCAAAAGGTAATGAGCTGATACATAGTCAGTTCAGATCATAACTAAAATGGTCTGTGATCAGTATCCTGATCATATATGTGATTCAGGCCATAGTTCTCTGTTTACTCATCTCCGCCAGAAGAAAAATAAATGCTGGAAGTATCAAACAAAAAAACCAGATTTTTAAAAGCATTTTATTGGAGGTGTAACATCACCGAGGAACCCTTTTATTAGCAAACCATGTAAGTATATTGGGCATAGCAGTGTTAAAACCAGTTTACTATTTTGAAAGTTATTCATAGCAAAACAAGCGTGGATAATCCTGCAGATCCTTCCCAGGAGAGTGAGTACACAGGACATGTGGTCCTATGGGATTCAGTGGAATGGCTTAGAGGGATGGGGGTTATCCATTAGTGCCGCTTTGCAAGACAAGGATTTTGCTCTGGGAGGTTCTTTTTTTTATAATGAACTGTTTTCTCCATTGGTAAAATGATGCAAGTTATAGTAAACAAACATTGAGTATAGCTGCTGGAGATGCCGCCTTCTTTCAAACACCACTGAAACACGGGGAAATTAGGAGTGCTTAACTTTAAAGAGGAAATAAAAGTTCTCAGCAGCTATAAGTAATTTTCTTCCCATGAAAATTCATCAGTACAGCTGATAAGTTTTGATTGTGTTCACAACAGAAAAACAGACAGCTTTTGAAGAGGAAAATGTATGTTTTCCCACCCAGTGAATTCAATAGTGGCCTAAAAACTCCTGATTTTGAATCTGCAAAGCCAAAGCCTGAATTAATTTCTTCTTTGCCTATTTATAGTCTGTATAAATTGAATAATTCTAGGCATTTTTATCAATTCCTGACAAAGTTCACATATAAATGAAAACTCAATTTAAAAATCTGTAAAATAGTATTTTCAGTATAACTGTGTCTAAAATTAGGCCTACAATTTTACATCTATTTGCAGTGTTACCTTTTAGGTGTATCTATGGAAACTATCTATTTTCCATTAATAATCAGGTAGCTGAACTGATAGTCCAGAGATTTTGTAATCATGGAGCATTAGTAGAGAGCAGGCAAATCACAAGTTAGTGTCTCTTCTTGATATGTCTACTTGTTAAATAGAAGCAGTTTCCTTATATTATTGCCTATTATTCTGTTGCCAGAATTGTTACACAATTATGAATAGTCAGAAATAGCATCTGAAACAAAGGGGAGTGAAGTAGTGATCCACAAAACAAGTTTGGCATTAACGTACATTCACTGCAAAAGCAGGATTTTTTCATCTCTTAACAGTGTGTGCTTGAGACAAAACGATGCCAACTTTCTCCTCTCCTCATCTAAAATTATAGAAAACAAAATAAAAGCTTCCAATCATAAATGTAAGATTAGCACCTAAAAATGTGCTCTTCAGCATGTATATTTATATATTTATAAATAAACACAATGTGAAAATAAGTATCTTTTTTTTTCCTGCCACTGTGGAAATTTCTGATTTCTGAAATTATTTGCTTAGGTTATATATGCATGTTAAAAATATTGATTTTTCAAATATGAGCAATTGTCTATTGAGATGCCTTAGGGCTTTACAATGCAGATAACTGCACTGCAGTGCAGAGATAATGATTTCATAGGTTCCCCTCAAAAGGAGAACATTGAATTTTAATTTTTTTTAAACCTTAAAATTGTACTGGGACACTGAGTGAAAGTATCTGTGGTTTATTTCATCTCTTTCCTAGACATAAGCAACTTTTTAATCAAGTGGTTTTGGTACCAGAAACCACACTAGTGTAAATAACTGATAAAAATGAGAGTAGAACTGAGCCTTTTCCTTGTGAACCCTGTTCTTCATATGGTCCACAGATCTCCAGGCTTCTGTAAAAGCCTCCTAAGCTGAATGGCTGATGACTTAAAGCTCTAGGGATCTTGGATATTCGTGTTATAAAGAGATACTTTTACCAAGACCATGCTGAAGTCTGGTGGACTTCAGTGCAGTATTTGTTCATGACATGATTATTGCTCAGCAGCTGAGCAGTGAAGTCAGAGGTCATACTTCAGGGAATGTGCAAAAGCTTTATTAGGTTAGTGACTTCAGTGATGAGACCGTTTCTTAGGTGGCTAGCTGGTGGCATGATGTGTTGTTTGACTAAAATCTTACATGTTTTATTATTTTACTTAAATTTTATTTATTCACTGTAAACAAGAAATCCTTAAAATGCACATAACTAATCTTTTCGTCTCCTTTAGTTTTAGATGATCATGCACCTCAATGCAATTGCACAACAACAACTCTCTGTTCGATATTTTCTCAAGGAATATATTATCTATACCCCTTTAACATAGAGTACCACATCCTAGCATCCACGATGCTCTATGTCCTGTGGAAGAATGTTGGCCGCAAAGTCGAGCACCACCAGCAACACAAAACTCCATTCAAATTCCATGGCATAACTGTTGGAATGATTTTTGGACTAATTGTGCTAACAAGCACAATCGCCATAGTCGTCGTGTATTTAATTCAGATTGGGCGTTCGAAAATCAAAAGCGAGTTAGCACTTACTATGTTTTACTTGCATGCTATCTTTGTGTTGGCTCTCATGTGTACAGCTGGAATTGTCGCCCTTCTCATCTACAGACTGGAAGACAGATTGTTGGATAATTCAAAAAATCCCGCTCGAAAACTTGATGCAGAGCTGCTGGTGGGCACGGCTGCAGGGTCCTGGCTCCTCTCCTGGGGTTCGATCCTGGCCATTATCTGTGCCCAAGCCCATCCAAAATACACATGGTATAACCTGCCCTACTCCATCCTGGTTATTATTGAGAAATACATTCAGAACCTCTTTATCATTGAATCTATACATCGTGAGCAGGAAAGGGTGAACGATGATATTAAAACTCTTCGAATAGTGACAATATCTCGGGGGAGCACTTTATCACTTACCCCCTCATACAAAGAGATTTACAATGGCAGAGCCGCTCGTGATGGCGGAGAGGAGCCCTGCCTGTTTAAGGGCAGTATCTGTGGGAGAGAAAATGGTGATGGTGGTGATGCCAAAGAAGAAACAAGTCAGGAAAATAGTTCTGTCATGCATTCAGCCTCAGATTTCTCATTTTACAGTAGAAACTCGGTTACTAACAACAAGAGGAGAATTCTGAAGAACATAGCTGCATTTTTATTCCTATGCAATCTTTCGGTAAGACATTTTGAACATAATTCACAAGTTAATACTCAAAATCTTCCCAACCTTTCAAGCCTGATAAGTATGTTAAAAGTACATGGTTCTATAGTTTGTAGCAAGTAATTTTTGCTTCTTCTGGAAGAATAAGTGAGTGTGCCTTTGGGGAACAAAGTTTATTTCAACATTGAATCTGGGAGCCTAGGCTCATTTTAGTCACAGTACAAAAACTGTAGGAGCAGCAGAAGCTGAAACCCTCTTCCACCAGTGTGCCCCAGTAGCAACAGGGGGTATTTTCTTAGAGATTTCTGAAACTAGATTGCAGTTCAGCGGGGTCACAGTCATTAAGGGGTAGTCCTCATATAGCTGGTGATTAATATTGGCCTTGTGTTCTTTCCTTGCAGCTTTGGATACCACCGGCATTTGGGTGCCGCCCAGAATATGACAATGGACTGGAAGAAATAGTTTTTGGCTTTGAACCCTGGATAATTGTTGTGAACCTTGCAATGCCTTTTTCTATTTTCTATCGAATGCATTCAGCTGCCTCACTCTTTGAGGTCAATTGTAAAACATAGATCATATACGGTCCCTCAGTGAACAATTGATTGAATAATTAATTAAGTAAATAACAATTGAATGAGTGGATGAATGAATGAACACAGCAACAGCTGCTCAATAAACAGATTATTCTTTTTTTTTTTAAAAAAAGGGACCGTAGCTAATAGCATGTAATTCTTAAAAATTTTACTTCCAAACATTTTGTTATATAAGTGGTGTTATTGTATAGATAGACTTTTCAGAATCATGTTTGTGTTAATATGATTAATACTACGTAGTAAAGTTAATTTGATCCCATTAATCTTTGTTTTAGTTATCTGGGATTTGTCCTCTATATAATTTGTATTGCCTTGTTTTAATTCATTGTGGCTTCTATTTAAAAAAATATCTGTATGACTTAGGAGGGAAAATCCCAGGGGCAGCTAAACTGAGTGATGCTCCTAAATCACAAAGACACTATGAAAACTCCAACTCTTAATTCCTAGCTATGTTTTTATAGTAAAACCTGAAAACTTTTGCTATTTAGTTGGTTTGTGGGAATTACTTTAAACTTCCTGAATACTGATTTAAAAACCAATATATAATTATTAGTTTTTTAACAATATAGCAAGAAATACAGATAAATAACATGTGCAGTTAGATATCATGCTGTATATAATTTCTTCTGATAAGATATATTTCTATTAATGAATCCCCCTTGTAGTGTATTTACTATATGACACAACTGAGAAATAAAGTTAATCCTTTTGCTTAATACTTTCTTCACACATTGTTTAAAAGTTTTAAGAGAGAAAACTGGCCTTATATGTTTAGGTATTTATGTTCTGTTGCCGCACTGGTATATATTGCCCGTATGATTTTTTTATAAGCTGCTAATTTATTTGTATTTCAGTCTCCTGTTTGGAAGATAACCATATATCTTCACAGAGAGATGCTGTAAAGCATACCTGATGCCTCTAGAAATCTAGAGGGCCTTTGTCCAGGGTTTTATAAGTGTGGTTTACAAGGTGTTAGAACATAGTCTCAAATCCCTAGGATATTTAGTTGCCTGATTTCTCACAGAAAGCAGTGAAGAGTTGAGTACCTGAATAGTCTTAGAATCGGGACATGCAAGATTGAAAGATGGGAGCAATGACCAGCATTCCAAAAGTGAGCAACAGAGCAATTACTGCATAGCCCTTACTAACTCACTAATGATCTAGCCCAAAATCTGGTGAGTCAGGGACTGCAAAATTTCTGCCCACAGTTCCTCAAAGGCCAGTTATACTTTTAACCACCATCTGCCCGGAAGCGATGGGAGAGGTCTGCTGCTGACACGGAAGGTTTCATCTGTCTTGTATTCACTCACGCATCAGAACAAAAATTTCGGCTTTGTACCACTAGATGGCAAACACAGACCACTCGATAATTTACCTGATTCCTTCTAGGAGCTGCTTCACATCATCATTAATCTTCAGTTTTATTTTGCGGTACACACAGCCATTGCCTGCTTCAAGTGTTGCAAAACTCAGATCTGGTAAAGCAACTTTTATCCGAAGTCTCAGGGGAAGTCTGAATTAGATGAACCAGCAGTGAGACTGAGCAAAGCAACTCCCCTTGTTTGATTTTGAGTGTTTTTTTTAAGTCCCCACCTGATCACATCGCTGTAATCTCTGCCTTCTCTAGGGTTGCTTGTCACACTCTTTTATCACATCTCTATTAGTTCTTACATTCATTCGAGAGAGAATGTCTGTCTGTCTTTCCCCTTGAACACAGTAGCTTGATCTCACCTACGTTCATGCAAATACCAGCTCCAACCACATCATTTGGTTGTCTCTCAGACTGTTTTCATTTTAAGTATAGTGAATAGGGCAATCCAGATAACCAAATAAAACTTTAGTCTTCCTTCCAAACCAACTGTTGGACCAACTCTCCAGCTAATTCTGGTGTCACTAAAAAATAATTTCACTTGGTAAGCTCACAAATTCCACTTCATCTTTTAAGTGCTCATAAAGAGAGCTTGAGGAAGCTTGTTTCTTCTTCCTCTGTTTCTGTAGGATGTTTTCTATGCCATTCTTAATCTATAACTGGTGCTCTTTAGCCAATTCCCAGCATTTGTGTTCAACCAAAGCAGAGCTAGTTAGTCCCTAGGGCCAAGAAGGGGCCATATGCCCTATTACACACACTTAGCACACATTTGGAAGTTTCAAAAATAAAGAACATCCTTATTTAGTTATATTTCATCTGCAATTACTTAGCCCTTTCTGTTCCTTAACATTACGACTGAAATAATTTCATTTGTCCACAATATTAAATTGATTTTGAGTGCTGAAATTGCAGTCTATTCAGAAAAGTGAAATAAGGCAGCACTCTGGCAGTGAGCAAATGCTTTAAGCATGATAATGAGCAAATTCTGTTCTGAGCTGCACTGATTAAACCCCGCTGACTTAAATGGTTCTGTTTCAGGACCAGAGACTTGATTTTGGTCTGAGAACCTTAAGGGATTTTCACAACAGGACTTCTCTCAAAAAATATTTCAAATAGTTTCATCCAAATGCAAAATATTTTATGGAAGCAGGTCTTAGTTTTATGACTCTCGAAGACATGGTGTGCCATGAATTTCTGAACACTTTAGAAACATAGATTTTTGGACCAGAAACAGTAGTCCTATTGTGTAACGTAGCGTGACCTCTAGCTCTCTGATCAATGCTAAACCTGGGTTTTCTCAAACATCTGCTCTCAAACTTCTTGTTTTTGTTTTTCTCTAGCATATAGCAACAATACTAATTTATCACAGTTTAAAATATAAGAAATAGCATGAAGTTACCCTTTTTCTGCCTACCTATCTGCTCATGCATGTGACAGGAGGTAGGAGAGCTGGCTTACCCAGGAGACAGCTCCAACAGCTGCTCACGGCTGTGTTCCTGAGGCGCTTCTAAGGGACAGTTTGTCCACATTGAGATCTCTAGGGAATGTCTTTGAGACCAATTTACTATATTAAAAGATATTACTTTTTAAAAAATTGTATCTTTTTAGTCAACTCCAAAATGCACTTGATATGTAAAGCATTCTGATTTTTTTCTGTATAATCTTAATCAGAAAGCTATCCTCTGATATTCATTATATCCTCTTAGACTCTTCCACTCCCTTCCTTCCTCTCTAGATAGCTTTATTTATTCAATAATATACACTTGAGCAGCATTCAAACTCATACATGAAGAGGAATAAAGGCTGCTAAGATGCAAAAAGATTCCTAGAATACACAAGCATTTATTTGAAGAGTCAAACTTGCGTGACCATAGAATTTTCCAAGTCTTTTTTAGTGTTAGTGTCACTAACTTTTAGATAGAAGAAGGTGGAGGAGTCATGGTTGAGTCTTTCGAAGAGAACTGAATTCTCTTTACTACTATTTCTCAATACTTTGCATTTCCTCTTTTAATCACTTTTTAAAAATTCCAATGACCATTTTGATAATTTTGCAAATATTCCTGTGCTGGATGGCCCACCTGTGGTCCATAGACTTTGAGTGGACTATATCAGTGCGGAGAAGTAGATGGCTCCAGGGAACAGAAGAGACAGAAATTATGCAAGTCATTTAAGTACATGCTTCTTTCCAATGACTAGGAAATTTAAGGTCCTTATGAGGATAATTAGTTCATTTTTTTAAAAAAAGCTCATTGTCTCCTCCACTGAGCAGCATGTAATAAATCCTTCAAGATCTAATCTGCTCTTTCCAAAGTAGGGGCACATAGTGCATCCCAAGTTAAGTTGTAGGCTTTGTTGTTTGCTGGAGTTATTTCTAGCTGAAAACAAAATGCAAATTTTAGTCATCATAATAATGTGACCAGGGTAATTTACTTGTAAACTTGATGACAATGTTTTGTGTGGCCAATATGAGTTTAATTTAAATTATTACTTAGTAAGATTAAGCAATGCTTAGAAATCACATTTGCAAGAATAAAGAGAAAAAGGCTTTTTAAAAGGGTAGTTCTTCAGACCTTTCTCTAAGGTGAGGTTTCTGGACAACACGAGACTGTGGTTTTACAAACAATGCTTTCATTTTAGCAGTAAACACCAGTTCTTTACTGGTATCTGAGTGGGACTGTGATGGTCTTGTTGAAATTTTAGTAAGGCAGGTCAGAGAGCAGCCTGGTAAAACCAATAAGTGCAACTTGAATGTTATTTATTCTCTACGCGTCTTGACAGTATGCAAAACACAGGTTGAATGGAGATATGAGTATCTGTGCTTAGTGATGTACAAATATCCCTAAATGATTAGTTTCTGCATCCTGAAAAATGAGTCTGTGGACACCATTGTCTATATCTTATAGGATGTAGTATGAAAAACAAACATGCACTCATTAAATTTCACCTAAAATCCAAGAAACAAAAAAGATCCCCAGACTTCAAGATTTTAATAAGAACACTAACTTTTCCATTTTCCTACATCACTCTGTCTGATTAGAGATGATGTAAGTACAGCTGGCTCATCGGATCACTTGTTCCCTGGGAACTCTTGTCTCCAAGGATTTGGCCTCATTCTGTGCATGCATGAACAAATTGAGACCTGGATTTAAACAGAATTGAAGTAGCTGAAATTGTTAATGGGAACCTTAAAAAACAAGGTTGGCTCTATCAGCTTTAAAGGGTGAATTTGATCTTAAGGTTGAGGATAGTGGGAAATCTCACTTTAATGTCAGTAGTCAATAGAGTATTTTTTCATTATTATTAGGAGGTGTGTTTTGTCCCATAATACTAATTTGGCTGACATTGAAAGCAAAACTTGCAGTTCTCTGAATATCAGAATTCTTTTAAAAAATGTATAGAAACAATTCATAACATAGCTAGGGCTAAATCTACACTTGGTGTTTGCGGTGCTACCCTGGTGAGATTTTCCACCACTGCCTGCTTGAATCAAATAGCTTCATTATCAAGAAAAACTTTAGTAAGATGTAACACTGGCCAAACATACATTTAAAAGCGTTCTTGAGTCCTTTTCCAAGCATCACATTTTCTCCTTTCCAAATCTTTAATTTTATTTTCTTTGCTCACCATTTTGGAAAACCTTTCCAGTGCAGTAAGAGTCAAGAACCCAAACTTCACTGTATCAAGAAGAGATGACTGTGCCTGCATTTGCCGCTGACACTGAACTGGTGAGATGTGGCCACCAAGCATAGATAAAGCCTGACAGGGGCAAGCCAGTCTGCACACTACGAGGTGGGGACCTGACACTGCAACAAGATAAATTAATGGGGTATAATTAATAGATTAAATGACTCAAGGAAGGAAACTACCTCATATTCTGTCAAAGCAGAAATGAATGTTAAATTTTTATGCAACTATAATTTTCATTACTATCTTTTATGTTTGGGTACAGCTACAGATAAAATAAAATAGCTTGTCCCTCTTCAGGCCGCAGATCTCGGTCAATTGTGCTAAAAGGAATTGCATTAGCTAGTTATTTTTAACTATAAAGGCCATGGCAGTAACAACAAGTACTTGCGAATTATTCTAAAATTAAAATTCAGATCCAGAGCTGGGTATCATTATTGCAGGTAATTAGTGCAATCAGTACAACATACGTGCAACAAACAATTCACAAATATCAGATAATTTGATCTGCAATATTTTCTTTGATAAAAGCAGCTGGACAATATTTCAATTGATAGTTTCTGTCCTTGGCTTTGTTTTCTGCTCTGACATTTGGGAACTTGCTGCTCCCTACAGCAACTCTTTTTGTCTCAGATCAATACACATTTTTTATATTTCATGAAGACTGGCCTGCATACAGTTACTTCTGCTGAATCCCCAAGGCAAAACCAGTCTTTTAACATATCTTGAAAGTTAGTATATAAAAGAGTCTTCTTATTGACCAATCCTTACAAAATAATACACAGAAAATTTCAGTGGGTAGAGTTATTGGTTTACCAGCACAAGGATCCCTGGAACAAACTGTTGGCTCCCAGTAAGAATCACGGCCACTGCTTAGGTCTCACCGGGACTTCTAACAGAAGCCTTCCCTGAAAGGGGTGCAGAGCCATGCCATTCCCCTAATGAACACCAGAGTGACCAGTTTGCCAGGACTTATTAGATCCTGGCCCTGCCCCATATGTTGCTGTCAAGGTCCTATCTCCTTTCTTTTTAAAATTGTTGGGTTTTTTCCAAGGCTGCACACTGCGCTAATCCACTGTGGCTATGACTTTTTGCTGAATTTGGGGTATTTGCTTTGATTTATTGGAGCATATGCTTTTTGATCTCTATGTTCCCTCCTTTGATCTGCAGTGTGCCAGCCAGAAGAATGGGGGCCATAAAAGCATTACAGGGGGCGCTTGATGCTTTCTGCACTTGAAAAAGTGCGTATTTCTTCTTTGACCCTCCTTATATGTGTTGGAGGACAGACCAGGAGGATGACAAATCTAGACACACTGTAGGATGAAATGCCACTGCTCAGCATGCAGAAAGCTCCTCACAATTCAGAATAAATAGCTATTGCTGTCTCACAGAAGGACAGAAGAATACACTTCAGTTTTTCTTTGTCAACTCCAGTACAACTCCTGTGTCGGCAGACTGATGTCTGCATCAGCTGTTCCTCTGTCTTCTGTAATAGCACTAATAGTTCTGAGGACTATTGGAATAGCTATTTAATAAAGAACTTTCTAATCCCTATTGCTCTTATTCTGCTATGAAGACCTGTTGATAAAGAGGAATTTTATTTTAAGTCTTACTTAAGGGAGAAAAATAGGCAGAACTAAGTAAAAGCAGTAATTTACTGCTGTTTATGTCACAGTGACAAAGTTGCTCATTCTTAGCACTAGTATTTAAAAATTTGAAACAGGAATTCTTCCCCCAGATAAATCCTGAACTACAATATCTAGCCCTGGACCTAAACAACTCTTACAAAAACAGATCAAAAAACCTATCAACCAGCTCTCATTGCTGACATACTTGTAAAACTCCCTTGCACTGTAGTTTTCTGTTTAGCATTTGCAACAGGCTATCCTGCAAGGATACAGCTGGCCCACAGTGCCAGCGAAGCAGCCAAGGTTTGGGGATCCTGATTCTCAAACCCTTTCCCTTCCCTCTGGCAGCTGTGTTTTCGGAGGAGGAGAGCCCAGTGATGGCTGACCCTATCTGTGCTTCTCGAGAGGCCGAGCCCCAGCCGCTGAGTTCTGTCTTCTGAGTCTCATTTGTTTATCAGACTGAAAAATCTTCCCAGTAGCAGCTGTTTTGATTATGGAAATTACTGTTCATTTAAATCCATGAAGAATTTGGTTTTCCTACTCATTCTGTTGAAGACAATCTCACACTAAGTTAATGGACAGGGTAAAATCCTAAGATAAATTATGCTGATTGCAAGTGTTCCAATAAAAATTACCAAAAAAAAGCACCTTCAATTTACACATTCAATATAAAATTCATAGGTCCTGTTAATATACAGAGGGTTGGAGAAACAGAGAAATCAGAACACTGAAAAGAAATTTCTTTCCAAACTACTCCATAGGGCAAATTGTTATACTGCTTAAGACAGCGACAAAATTACAGTGGCTTCTTTGGGAATTAAGCCCACCTGATTTTTATTTGCAGTTTGGTAGTACAGTTGACAAAAGAAAAAATAAAAATCTTGAAATGTTCAGTATTAGAAAATTAAAATTGCTTTTTTCATCTTAATAATTTTCTCAGGACAGATGTTAACCTGAGATGTAGCCATGCACACCCAGAGAATACAACTGAAGTACTCAGATTGTACCATTGTATAAATCAGGGGTACTTTTTTTTCTTTATGTTGCTTCAAATGTCACTGTTTTTAGAAGTTTTTTTCTTAATATGAGCTCTTGGAATATAAACAATATTTATACTAATTTTTAGTACATAATTATGAATATCTAAAACCACAAGATAATATTTTATAAGATAAAAGTCACAAAATTAACTAAGACAGGCCCCCATATTTCCTTTGCTTTTGGTCATGGCCAGCATTAATCTTTCATCTTTTACCATTGGTTTAAATGAAGTCAGGCTCAGCATGAATAACAAGAAAAAAGGAAAATATGTGGAAATGTCTTCTAGTAGCAACAATTACTTCATGATTTCACCCCAAGAGTGATCAATGTGTGTAGGAATCATATCACACTCATTACAGAGAGAAAAGCAACAGAGATACTGGGAGAACCGTTCATTCTGTTATCTATGGTTAATTAATACTATCCATCACAGTCCCGAGTCTAAACAAAAACCTAAGAAGATTTTAAGGCCAGCGGGGATAACTGTAACCATCTAAAATTATTTTTCCTGCAACACAGACTACAGAGTGCTGCTTGGTACTGTCTGAGTCAGGGGATGCTGAGCTGGGGGATGAGCTGAGGCACAGTCTCTAAGAAATGCATTCAGCCTTGGCTTTCAGACTGCAAGTGATGGTAAATCTATTACAACCCAAAATCAATTGCATCAGCCATTAATCATCCTCACTATTAAAAATGTGCACCTTACGTCTACCCAGATTTCTCACAGAGTCAGTTTCTAGCTACCACAGTTTCTATAACCTTACCTGAAAGATTAAAAGTCATTTATTATCAGCAAACTTTTCCTGTCGTAAGACATTGCCAGCTGCTTTGAACCCTCCTGGTGCCCTCTGCTCAGCTAAGGAAGTTTCCCAAACATAATTCCTGTAATGCTTCTCTGATCATTTTCCAATTGCTCATATTTATTTTTATCCAAAACATGAACAGCAGAACCCAACCTAGTCCACAAGGATTTTTCTGTGCTGCATAAATCAATGATACCAGTTCTTTCCTTTCCTTCCTCAATATTTTCACATGGCTATATATACACCTGCACCCTTGGCCACCCCTGTGCAGAAAAGCATTTCAGCTTCAATGAGTAAAACTGATGGACCTTACACATACGTTCAACAGTGCTCCTAAATATAGCTCCACTTGGGCATACTTCTGGAGTTAAGAACATGTCCAGCTACCTTGCTAAATTGACCTAACGTACAGTGACTTCCAGCCTCCTCCACCTCTTCTTGCCTGTTTTAAAGCCTAACTGTAATGGAAGGGTTTTGATGGGATGCTTTTACAGTCTAAACCTCGGTGGTACATCCATGTCTATACAATTTAACTTCCTTTTGGCATTCATTATTTTTTATCCCTTAACATCGAGTATCTCTTAGATGAGAGAATGTGTGAATTTCTGAGTGTTGACTATTTTTAAATAAATTTAATTCAGCAGAACAGTGGGTCTGTGTATTTTGAAATGGAAATAGAGTATGCGGCAATGAAGGGAAAGAACTAGTTAAACATGTGTTTCTAAAATCAGGAACCACAAAGACTTTTTTTTACTCAGAATCATTGCAGTAGCAGTTAAATTCCATTACTTCCAATCTGCCAGCTGTGAGAGAGAAGTGCAATTTTAACAGGTGAATAAAAAAAAGAAAAACGAGACAAAGCTCTGAAGGAAAAGCACAAAAGCCATTACAAAGATGATTTCAGGATGAAAAAAAACCCACCCCAAATCTCTCAGCAAGTGACAGCTGTGGTTTTAATGGACTATTCTTAAAATGAGATTTATATGCAAACTGCCTACAGAAAGTAGAAAAAGGATGCTAATAACCTATAAATGTTAAAGGTTTTTATGTCAGGCTCAAAAAATGTTGGTGGCAATGGATGGAATATTATAACACACCATAAAAGTCCCCATTACACGAGCACTACTCTGACCTGGTGCCGCTATGAATGATCTGGTAGAATCACTGCCCAAAGCAGTTGTCCTGCTGCCTGCTCCTGCTCCATCCCTTCCCAACTCACCAGAGTCTATCAGCGTGGTGGTTTTAGTCTCATATGCCACCCCACTGTAAACCAATATTTTTTTCCTACTACCATAGATAATATTCCTGATCTAATGCATTCCTTTGACTTGAAATAAATCTTGAGCATGCATGAATTGCTGGATCAACATTGAAGACTGTACCACCAGTGTACCTATAGGTACAGGTGTGTTTTTGGCTGAGGAAACTTCACCCAGCTCAGTGATAGGTCTTTTTCCATAGGAATCTCTGGTGAGTAACTTCAGTTCACACCATCTGAAATTCAAGAACATTTGCTAAAGATTAAATAAGTGGGAGAGGTTATTATACCCTCCAAATTATGCAGAAGCCAGGCAGTCAAATGAAACAGTTGGCTGATAAGATACTTTGGAAAGTCCTGTCTGTTGCAGCCAGTACTGTAGAAAGTATAGTAAAATTTCATTCTTATATATCTGACAAGTGAGCTCTGACTGTTTTTGTCTCAGTGGGTTAAGGCATCTTTCCTGGCTGCTTGCATCTCCTCTCTGCCTGACTCCACCACAGCAGTAGAGCTGGCAGGAGATAACAGACGCCAACGCTGGTGCTGCTTTGCACCACAGCACCAGTGTGCGCATGGTGCTGCTGAGTCGTGGGCAGGCTGTAGCATTATTGGGCTACTATTAAGGAGGCAGATACCTAGTTCTTGAAATGATTATTTAAATAGCTACTGCATACTGACTGCATGGATGTAAATACATACATGCATATAGATACCGTATCTTATGCATAATCTGTGCTGATGGATTTGCATGTGTATGCACACACCTCTACGCTGGTGAAACAAGCAAATCAGAGTATTGTTATTTTACATAAAATACCTACATTTCTGGACCAGTAGCTTCAACAGGCACATGCACAAGTACTTGTGCAATTCAGTCCTTAGTCCTTACAAGTTGTAGGAGGCACTGCTTAGGAAAGCAGAGTTTGTGCAAGCAACACATTGCCTTGGCATCACAGCTTTAGTCATGCTGTTTAGAATTCAGTGGTGACAAAAGCTAAATTCTCTCTCCAGTATTAAATATAACTCTGCTCAAATGCGGAAAACTAGTGCGAATTTCTTAAGTGAGAGCTGAAGTGAAGCTCCAGTTTTTGTTGTGACAATTTTAGAAAATTGCCTAAAAGGTTGCAGGGTTTATTTATTTTTACTCTGTATTTAGTTACTCCAACACTTAACCTTCCTTTGTGTCACTGCAGATCCATCAAGGTATAGTGAGTCTCATCCTTCCCCATCTGCCAGGAGAAGCAGCTTTGAGGCCCCTGCAGAGTGGCTTTTTCAGCCTTTTTAGTGCCAAAACAGGCTGTTCAGTTAAGAACACTTTTAAAAAAGAACTACGTTTTGGAGAAACCAAATCCATAATATTTTGAATAAAAATCACTAGAGCATGTTCTCTGGAACACAGGTGTGACATTAGTGCAGCATTTACACCTCTGCTGCTCCGAGTCCTAACTCTGCTTTCCAGCTGCGCTGGAGCGCTACCGAGAGGAATGATTCATCCCAGAAAAGAGCTGAAAAGAGAGAGAATCGGGTTTCGTTTGCCGGATTTCTTTCCTGTTACACATCCCAGCCGTCCAGCAGAACCCTTTGAAAACGATTCCTAATTTAAGCTACGTTTCCCATTCCTGTGGAAGAAACCCAGCCCGTCCTGCTCACCCTAGAGCAACTTTCAGCCCCGCTCGCTCCGAGTACGTCCCTGACTGCCCAGTTTCCCCAGAGGTGCTGTAGGGGGGGGAGACGGGGACATTTCCCCGTTTCCCGCGGTACGACCGCGCTTTTCCCTCCAGCTGCGCAAAACCACATCGCGAAGCCGGTGACGGCTGTAAAACTTGCGAGGGTAACTCGGTTTCGGGAGGGAGGGAAGGAAGAAAGGAGCGTCGCAAGGCAGCCACCCCCACTCTCACGTCCTCG